>NC_087213.1:17914020-17936520 GCF_015104395.2 Macrobrachium nipponense | reverse complement strand
ACGAAAATTACGTTCAGCATCACGGGAATAGACGTATAAAGTTTAATATGGAAAGTCGGTTTGCTTATAGGTCGTGTGAGCTCGTCCTACGACATTTAGTGTGAGTCGGTGACATGTATATAGCCAGTCATATTTTGATGAGCTAGAATTTTATGGCCTTTCCACAAACGCGAGCTCCTCTCTCTCTCTCTCTCTCTCTCTCTCTCTCTCTCTCTCTCTCTCTCTCTCAGTTCTCGGTAAGAGAATATCAAGAACTTTCATTTATAGATTGAATTTTAAGATTATCATTGTAAATTCTCTCTCTCTCTCTCTCTCTCTCTCTCTCTCTCTCTCTCTCTCTCTCTCATTTAATGCAACCACAAAGACTCTTTTTTAGTTTATTTTTATTCTTTATTTTTTTTTTTTTGGCCGAGTGGAAGATAGTCACCAGGAATATGATTCCCACACCCCCTCCTATGTATGTCCCTCTGGAATTATTGCTTGGAATTGAGTCTGATTCCCATGTAATCATCTGAAAACTGACGTCACTGACCAATGGTGATGTCGTATGAGTCTTTAGTTCACCTCTACCGTCACTTTGTTTTTGGGGGGTGTGGGGGGGGGGGGGGGGGGGGGGGGGGGGGGCGCTACCGAAATCAGGCGTCACGGACTCCCACGAATTTGGGAACGAGGAGGAAAATGGCCGGGTAAATTTAGAAATAAATTACGGAACGGCATCATAAATCCGAGAACGACGTGTATGGCGATTCCCTTATAATCTCGCGCGGTGGAAAGAATAATTTACATCTCTCGCCACGACGTTTGGGGTCGGGGGGGGGGGGGGGGGGGGGGGGAGGTGGGGGGGGGGGGGGGGAGGTTTTAAGGGTGGGGTTGGAAATAGTGTGACCTGGCACCTTTCGGAGTCACGGCCGTCGTAAATTCAGGTCGCGGACAATAATTTGATTAATCCACAATGAGAGAGGCGCCCATCAGTCAGGCTGTTCGTTTCATTCATTAAATCCTCTCGTTCTTCCATGTAAGTTATGGCTAGGTACTTACCCTCTTCGACGTTGTTAGAGTAGCTGTGCTCGCTCTTTCACTCTTGTTAAATTTAGAGAATTTAACTAGAACATCATTTATAAAAAATACGTCTTCTCAGGTATATTCGGATACCAATTATGACGTCACTAAATTAATAGAGTATTTTTTTTAAATTCATGCTGGCGTAACTATATTTTTCCTAAGGTCATATGGGTGTACCTGCGTTGACGTTCTATGCTGTTAAAATTCAGGAATGCAGTTATAGTCACGTTTCTGGGTTAACTTACGAATATCATAAAAGCAGTTGATGTCATTGATATTATTCTCTACTCCTCACCACTTTGCTGAGATTACTATTCAGATATTTCAGCCAGTCATAAGCTAAAAACACAGACTATGAACTGTTTGATAAAAAGTTTGACTCACCGTATAATTTTCTGGATCTTTGTGGTGGCTGGAGATTTTTTTTTTTCCTCCGGGTTATATTTCATGAGTCGTAGTAGGTAATCCTTCAGGTGTGTGCCTTCATTATTCTGGGAAATCCTACCATTTCCACCTCTCCCAAACGTTTCCTTCCCTTACCCACCCTCCCCTCTGCCAAGCACACAAAGCCCCTTCACTTCTCTCATGCCACTGCCCCCTACCCCCCTTCCCCCCACGCGCTCGCAAGCGCATACACTCCCTGTCTTCAAAGATTCCTTCCCTTACGTTTACGTCTTTAGAAGTCTCTTTCTCTCTCTCTGCCGAGTGAAATATTCATGGAAGAAATTTAAAAGTCATAACTTCAGTAATATGTGAAGGAGTAGGTTCCATGGCCTCTCCTTTCAGATATATGGACCCATCTTTTCGGGAAAATTAACCACATAAACTTGGCCTAGTCTCCAGGAAATTGCATTTTTATGGCAGTAACATAAATCGTGTCTTCCCCATTAGCCGATGGCAGTTAATGGTGTAAATATTCCCTTGCTGGATGCGTCATTATCATGTTTATAAGGATTCTGTTTCGGCTTTTGCTTATGCGCGCTCATACGCTGTGCGCGTTTGTGCTATGTGTAGGTGAGTGCTCTCTCTCTCTCTCTCTCTCTCTCTCTCTCTCTCTCTCTCTCTCTCTCTCATTTCCGCACATAAAAATTGGTCCCTTTTCGCCCTTCTCTTACTGGATTTATTCATGAATTATTTAATATATATATATATATATATATATATATATATATATACACCGTATATATATAATATATATTATATAATATATAATAGATATATATGTATTTATATTTTATACAAACATATACATATATATTATATATTCTGCGTATAAATCATGTATGTAATATGTATTCCCACATTTCACGCAGTCTTATACCCACACCCGTGCATTATGTACTCGTTCGTCTGTCGGATGTATGGATAGACGCATGTCATGTGACGGCCAATTTGATATATGGCAATATACTTAGCATTCTCTTTCAAGCGAAGTGAAGCACATCCTGGTCTGCGACGTGCAGTGGTATTTATTTAGTTTACTCTGCAATTCGTTTATCTTGTACGAGTTGGACTTTCTTTTCTGACAAGCGAATAAAAAAAAAAAAAACAATTTTTGTATCTTTATTTATTCGAAATAGACATGCGGATATCCTCCCGGTGACAACAACAGTTAGGAAGTTTATATATATATATATATATATATATATATATAATATATAATATATATATATATATGTATATATATATAATATATATATAAAAGCCGCATTTACGAATGAATGAACTAATAGAATTGTCGAGCTTTACTGCTCATGCGGTCATCACTCCGTGGCATTGGATGCTCATACCCAGGCAAGATCACTGGGGATTGGTAGTTGAAAGGCAGAGGTACCCATAATGGTCCGTATACCCGTGATATTATGGAAGGCTAATAATAATAACAATTGTTTGCCAGGCATTAGTAGTTCTCTTATTTTTAGAACAATATTTGGAATGACTTATTTTCTTGGTTATTTTTTAGAACAATATTTGTAATTGCTTATTTTCTTGGTTAAATTTTACAACAATATTTGGAATTGCTTATTTTCTTGGTTATTTTTTAGAATAATATTTGGAATTGCTTATTTTCCTGGTTACTTTTTAAAACAAGATGGTTGCATTGAAGCATGCTTGACAAAACTTCGAATTGCTTATTTTCTTGGTTACTGTTTCCCACAGTCTTGGTTGGTCCTCTGTGACTTCTGAAATAAAATGATGAGATTGGACGCAAGCGTACAACTATTATGCTTTGCTATATATAATGCTCTTCAGTCAATTTATTTTTCACGTCTATTGCATTCCTTCGTTTATCAACTGAATTCAACGTCTCGGCGATTCTTGGGAATTCTCTGACCCTTAAAACATTCCCAATTGGAATCAGGCGTATCGTACTCTTCATCCTTAAGCACCACAATACTTTTTTCCTTTTTCCCAGATGGGAACGGGCTTAGATTCCCCATCTCATTAGCGTTCTTTGAGAGAAACGCTATCGCCTTTGCCAACTGTTACAATAGCAATAATTTAGTCATGCTGCAAATTTATATTTGTATTTTTATAGTTTTTTTTTAAACTGACGGTAAATATCCACTGGAGATGTCATTGTAACCAATTGTTTATAGTTTTTTTTTAAAGTTAACAGTAAATACCCACAGGCGATGACATTGTAACCAATTGTGTGTACTGAGCATGAGCTACCGTCAGTCACGGTTAGTCTTAGTGGTATCGACTGCAGACATTAACACATATTTATTATATTATAGTTGACAAATCCGACAAATGTTACCGGCATTTTACATCTTTTTTTCATTCGCAAGCTTCGGAGATATGCGACACGTCTCGCATATATCTTTCCGCCTCCTTTATATATATATATATATATATATATATATATATATATATATATATATATATATATATATATATATATATTATATATATATTATAGGCGTATTATTTTTCTGGTGCCTTCTGTATTGTTATCCCAGCGGGCTGCACACAAGTTGATTTTTCACTCCTGTTTCATGTGTTCCTTCTTTTTTTTCTTTTTTTTTACAGCGACGAATTTTTATTGCCCTGGCAATGTTTCGTTGCTGATTTTTTTGCTACGCCGCTGGTTTCTGTTCTTTCACACCTCCGTTTTTTTTTTTTTTTTTTTACGGGAGTTGTTGTTCGTTCGTCTAGCCTCTCTGTTCAGACACTCTGGAAAATCCTGGAATTTTAATTCATGGGAATTTTATTTAGCGTGGATGAGTTCGTGGCCAAAAAAAAAAAAAAAAAAAAAAATGAAAAGTAATTCATCTTTTTGGCGAGTGTCTGAAATAACGCCTTGTTTTCTGCTTGTGATTTTTCAGAGCCCCCTTAACATTTTCTTCGAATTTTTTTTTTCTTGATTTTTCGGTTGCCTCAGCATATTTCAGACTCATCGAGGGAATTAAATTCGATGAATTTAATTCGCGTCATATGTCTTTTAAGTACGCGAGGTATATTTTCTCTCTTTTTTTGGTTCACCTCTTTTATCTTATCGCTTTAGTTCCTAATCTTTATCGTCCATCGTTCTTTAGGAATAGTTTGCTTTATGACTTCGTCCTCCTCTGAAATTGCCGGAGAGAGAGAGAGAGAGACAGAGAGAGAGAGAATCTGGTAAATTATCTCACTCTGGTTGGATGCGGATTACCTTGTATCTTTATGATGACAAGGGCGGCAACCCACAACAGTCTGCTTTAAAAGCAGATGACTGTTTTAAAAGCAGATGACTGCTTGATAAGCAGACGACTGCTTTAATAGCAGACGACTGCTTTAAAAGCAGACGACTGCTTTAATAGCAGACGACTGCTTTAATAGCAGACAACTGCTTCGAAAGCAGATGACTGCTTGAAAAGCAGATGGCTGCTTTAAAAGCAGACGGCTGCTTTAATAGCAGACGACTGCTTTAAAAGCAGATGACTGTTTTTCAAAGAAAGTTCCTTACCTCGATCTTTTCTCTTCCCACACAGAGAGAGAGAGAGAGAGAGAGAGAGAGAGAGAGAGAGAGAGAGATCAAGTAATTGATCACAAAGAAAGAAAGAAAGAAAGAAAGTAAAAAAGAATAAAGGGGGGAAAGAAAGTCTTTAATGGAAGTTCGTCTGATTGATGGTTCGTGTCCAGATCTAGATATACTTGATTGAATGGCTGAAGGTATAGTGGGTAGATGGGAGTGATAATGCGGATGGATGGATGAGAGAGAGAGAGAGAGAGAGAGAGAGAGAGAGAGAGAGTAGTTGGAGGACGTGAAAGGGGATCTCCCCCCGTGATTGGACGGTCGCCCCAAATTGCCGGAGGGAAGCAGAAGCGGGGTAGGGGATAAGGGGGTGGGGAAAGGGGGGAAAAAAAAAAAAAAAAAAAAAAATGGCGCCCGGGATCTGTCTCGAAATTCCCAAGGAAGTCCGGAGGATGTTTTGTTTTCCGTTTTCCCCTCTTATTCACTTTTTTTTTCGTACGTTCATTGCTCCTTTGTCATGTGTTAATATCTTCCTCTTTCTCTGTGATTGGACGGTGCCTTCGTAGGATTCGGATTGGTTGATGACTTTTGTTAATAGATTACAGGTGGTGTTTGCCATGTATAAATAAATAAATATATTATATACATATATATAGTATATGTATATGTATATGTATATGTATATATTAGTAACGACCTCATTGGAAGTGTTGGTATCTAGCAGATATTGATCTGCTAGATAACATCCACTTTCAATGAGGTCCCAGTTAGTAATTACGTTAACGCACAGAATAATTGTATAAGTGATATTGTTAATAATATATATATATATATATATATATATATATATATATATATATATATATAATTTTTTTTCTATGTGAGTAAGTGTAAGTGTAGGCGCACGTGTGTCTGTGTATTTTCTTCGATAGTTTATCGGTATGCCTTCTTGTTCAACAAAAATATTCCTTGCTTCCGAACTAAACTCTGATAGGTTCGTTGCTTCTTTAAGAAATAAAAATACCGTCCGGGCGACAAGGAAATATGAAAGAGTGACGTGACGTTAGTATGAAGCTTTGCCAAAATTTTTCTTGGGGTTCCCTGATGGAATCGACTCAACTTGCTATTCTTCTTCTTCTTCTTCTTCTGCTCTTTGCTACAGGTGTAGAATTTTTTTTTTTTTGCTACAGGTATAGAATCTTTTTTTTTTTTTGCTACAGATATAGAAAAATTGTTTATTCGGAGGAAATATACAGTTACTTTATATTTGGAGCAAATATAGAGTAGCTGTATATTTGCTCCAAATATACAGTTACTCTTTATTTGGAGCAAATATAGAGTAGCTGTATATTTGCTCCAAATATACAGTTAATCTATATTTGGAGCAGGTATAGAGTAACTGTATTTGTGGAGCAAATATAAAGTAATTGTATTTGCTCCAAATATGCAGTTACTCTGTCTTTGGAGCAAGTATAGAATAACTGTATTTGCGTCAAATATCGAGTAATCGTGTATATTTGCTCCAAATATACAGTTATTCTATATTTGGAACAAGTATTTAGCAATTGTATTTGCTTCAAATATAGAGTAACTGTATATTTGCAGTTATTACTCTTTATGTGGAGCAAGTTTAGAGTAACTGTATTTACGCCAAATATAGAGTAATTATATATTTACTCCAAATATAGAGTAGTTGTATATATATTACAAGTATACAGTTACTCTATAGAGTAACTATGTTTTGCTGCCTTTTTTTATTGCCACTGCAGAACACGTTTCCATTTATGCTTCGAAGTAGGCGTATTCAATAAGTTTCAGCACGTTTTTTCGTCCGTGGTTTACGTGTCGGAATGTCGTGCTGGTTGTATATTTGTTTGACTTTGAATTCACCCCATCCCCATCTATAGGTCGCCAGTAACACCGCTTAAACATTTCGATTTTTAATTTTTTTGTAATTTTGTAACTTTTGCTCTGAATTTGGATTTCATTGAATGAAGTCTGCGAGCTTGTGTCTGAGTGAGGTGACGTCGATTTTTCCCTTTTGAAGTAAATTTTAACTTCGCAAAAACAAATGTTACGTTATTATTAAATAGAATAGTCTTTATGTTTGGGTGATATGGTAAATTCTGATTGACCACTAGAGGAGTGAAGTTGAATAATTTAATAATAGTGAAATTGATAAGGATAATGATTATGACGATGGTAATGATGATAATAATAATCATAGTAATAATAATAATGATAATAATTACTATAATAAAAATGATGATGGTGATTTTATAATATTATTATTGTTGTTATTGTTGTTCTCAGTGATTTATCTTTTATATTACTAGCTGTTGCTGGTAGCCTTATTACTCTTATAAAAAGTCAAATTTAACTTCTATGCCTTGTTACTTCTTCAGGACCGGCGACATTACAGTTTCGCATCTCAGTTTGCAAGAAATTCATTCTCACAGATAAGAAATCGGAAAAGCCAATTAATGTTACAGAACAACATTCATTTCGAGGCAAGCTAGCCAACAGGAAACAAACCGAAACAAACAAAGCTCGCTATATTGTTTATAATCACATGAAAAATGACATCTGCGGGATCGACGCTAAACACCCACGGGATTATGCAAGGTCTGGTCGAAGATTATGCTGGATTAGCGTGTATGACAAGATGAACAGGACGAAAATGAATTGTTTTTGGATGAAGAACGTCGTGTTGCGGGATTTTCATATGTTACATCACGGTCAGATTTCTGTATTTATAATGTTTGCGTGTATATGTATGTATGCGTATAATCATATATATATATATATATATATATATATATATATATATATATATATATATATATATATATATATATGAGTCATATCACATTACCGTGATTCATACATACATCGAGCTACAAATGTCCTTTAATATCTAATTCGCTCTACCCCAGAATTAATATGTTTGCATATATGTTAACTGAAGGGGAATTTTTAGTTGATAATAAAAATTCCCCTTCAGTTTACATATACGAAAATATATTAATTTCTGAGGTAGTGCGAATTAGATATTAAAGGGCATTTGTAGCTATATATATATATATATATATATATATATATATATATATATATATATATATATATATATATGGTCATTTCACCAGAGACATATGATGTAGTAATAGCCACAATGGCCTCTTAACTTCTCAGATTCTTTGTTCTTTTTCGGATGCACTTGTCACTACAAAGCCTCGAGATCCAACTTCAAAGAAGTTTGAAGAGATCATAATGTTGTCCGATAGGGGGAAACGAACCCGCGATACCATAATCACGACGAGGTCACCTTGGCGACCTGACCCTGAGAAAGATAAAAAAGTTTATTCCTTCTTGTGTATATATATCTATATAATAATATATATATATATATATATATATATATATATATCTATATATATATATTTATACCTGTCGTTGTCAGATATATATTTATTAGAGCTATAATAGACCCATCCTTACCATCGTAGTCAAGTGGACAAACATTTATATTGCTTTTCAGGCTTCAATATACATATTTCATATGTATCTGGTTTTTACCGGATACATTTGAAATTGTAGTAGCCGAAACCATTTCTGAACTTCTTATGACTTCCTCTTCAGCTAAGGGAGAGCGCCTCAGTGGCATGGTCGGTATGGTGTTGGCGCACCACCTCGGTGGCCGCGAGTTCGATTATCGGGCATTCCATTGAGGTGTGAGAGATGTGTATTTCTGGTGATAGAAGTTCACTCTTGACGTGGTTCGGAGGTCACGTAAAGCCGTTGGTCCCGTTGCTGAATAACCACTGGTTCTATGCAACGTAAAAACTCCATACAAACAAACAAACAATGCTCTCTTAACGTCTCAAATTCTTTGCTCTTTTTTGGATGCGCTTGTCACTACAAATGTGGAAGTTGGAACCTGTGATGTAAGTATGAGGAATTGCTTGGAATAATACATATCCGGTTGAAATGTCAGCGTGATGCAAACCAGGGTAGCTGATGGATATATATATTGTTGAGTTGGCTGCCAGTATTTATTTATTGTTCAATATTGTTGTTTTCGGGTTGTTTTTCATTTAATGCTGTTTCCGCAACTAGAGGTTATTGGAGGTTATTGTTCTCTTAATTTTGATTGCTATAAATTGGAAATTGGTTGCTTTATTTTATTCTACATTTTTCTATATAGTTTTATAACCATTTTTTGTTCCCTACTTTTGCCTTGTGTTTTTTAATCATTTATATATTTGTTTGAAATTCCAATTTCTCGAATGGAATTTTCTTTGTAGAAGCAAAAGTTAAAGAGATAATAATGTTTAAAGATGTTTGTGGAAACCGGTGTAATTATACTCCTAGATACAGTTTAATTTGCATACTAACGCCTTTTCGTTTATCTTATTTGAAATTTGTACCGTACATTTTATACCAAATTAAAGATGGTGTAAATGTATAATGTGACCTCAGTAAAAAAAAAAAAAAGCTGTTATGAACTGGTACATATTATCTATTATGAATAAGATATTATACACATCTGGATAATGCGAAGACTTACTATACCATGCACTTATGCCAAATTAAAGATGGTATAAATGTATATTGCAATGCCAAGACAGGATTTTTTTCTTATAAATACGCTGTTCTATAATGGTACATTTTAGTTTTCTATAAAAGGAAATATTGAGATGGCTTTGTCTGTCTGTTCATACCTTTTACTGTCCGCCCTCTTATCTTAAAAAATCTACTGAGGCTAGAGGGCTTCATATTGGTGTGTGTGTCATCCGCCCTCCAGTTATCAAACATGCCAAATTGCAGCCTTCTAGCCTTAGTAGTTTTTATTTTTATTTTAGATTACAGTTAGCCATGCTCGTGCGTTTGACAACCAGCAAGACAGGGCACCACGGGCGGGAGAGAGTTCCGTGGGCTATGGCTGAGAGTTTCATGCAGCATTATACAGTGCACAGATTATTCGATCGCGCAGGAGAAACTTGGGGGACAATGATAATTTATTTATCGATTATGAATCAAATATTATGCATATTGGGTTGGAAATTAGCTACCAGCTGAGATATCGATGGCAGCAGTGACAATTCAGACGATATGTCGCATAAGTTTAGGGTTGTATTATTCAACATTTTTATGATAGTGTTTGATGGCATGGCGTATGAAGGCTTTTTAGATTTGGGAGTCCGGTACAGCGAGCACGTTTGATGGGATTTACGGTTGTGAGCAAGTGTGTGAGCAGGTGAATGTTTTCGTTAAAAATTAAAATAACATTTATGGCTATAGGTTTAACTTACAGTGGTTTAAATGAAAGGCTGAAAACGTCTTGGAACCTTTGGAACTGAGAGATAATTTATTAACAATTAATTCCATTCAGTGCACATTGAGGAGTTGTGAGCAAGTTTGAGCAGGCTGAATGCTTTCGTTAAAAATTAATGGTTTAATTGAAAGGCTGAAAACATCATGGAACCTTTGGAACTGAGAGATAATTTATTAACAATAATTTCACGCAGTTAAAAATAATTTCATGCAGTGCACAATGAGTGTGAGCGGGCTGAATGTTTTCGTTAAAAATTAAAGTACATTTATGCCTATAGGTTTAACATCCACGGAACCTTTGGAACAGAGAGATGATTTATTACAAATAATTTCACGCAGTGCAAATTTTAGAGTGGAAGACTATTCTCCAGCGGAGGGAGTTCAAATGCGCCGTAACCGTTTCCTTTGTATCGTCGCTGTCAGTCCACAGAAGGAAATCTCCGATGCGTTTCTCCTCCGGCTTTTCATTCCGCCTCATCGGCCGCTGAATTATCAGCGAAAGCGAATTATCATTGAAGTCTGCCATGGAGAAAATCGCTTTATATGTCGCGAGTTGAATAATTAGATTTCACGAATAGAAAAAAAAAGTAACTCATAATGGAGCGTCGTGTGTTTATATTTCCGAGCACGCGATTGACTGCATCCACGCCAGAATTGAATTTCAATCTCGCCGATAATCGTCATTAGAATAGCAATTATTATTTGCGTACGATTCTGTATCCTTCATTATGTGATCTGTCATCCGCCCTGATATAAGGGCTTAGTTACACAGATCCCACCGGATGCTCATTAAAATTCCAAATTCGGTCGGTAATGAAAATGGTGCAAGTGGAGTTGTCGTTGATTTTACCCAGTAGGAGTTGGGCTGAGGTCTTCTGACCCCTGTTCAGATTTTGCGGTGTAATTTTTTTTTCTTTTTTTTTTGTAAGGTAAATTCGTATTTGGAAGGACAGTACTCATGCTTTTAATTGAACGGGAAGTGCGAATATTTTGTATATCGTCAAATTGAAGATGAGAAGAGTAGACTTCTAGGTAAATAGGCAGAATCCAAGCGCATTCAACTAGATTCTTCAAGTTGTAGTCAACAATATATATATATATATATATATATATATATATATATATATATGTGTGTGTGTGTGTGTGTGTGTGTATGTGTGTGTGTGTGTGTGGGAGTGTGTGAATATATATATATATATATATATATATATATATATATATATATATATATATATATATATATATAGTGTGTGTGTGTGTGTGTGTGTGTGTGTGTGTGTGCGTATGTGTGTGAGTGTGTGCGCGCGCGTAAATTTCTGACTTCCATCACGATAGAACCCAGTCATATGTGAGTCAGAGTTCAATTTCTGTTCCACACGTTATTGTTTGTTGCTTATTTCTAATATTTATGGATATATGAATATATGAGAGAGAGAGAGAGAGAGAGAGAGAGAGAGAGAGAGAGAGAGAGAGAGATGAGGAGACGAGAGAATGTCCAGCACTCTATATATTTGAGAATATCATAATTGAAAAATTATATTATAGGCACCACAAAATAGCTGCTGAATTACAGTGACGCCAATAACGAAATATTAAATGTAATTCAGCAGTTTTAATTGAAATGTTTGGAGTTTAGAACCGTTTCCAGTCGACGTGGCCTTGTTTGAATTTTGGACGTGTGAGAGAGCATTAATGGTTAGCAAATACAGGCAACAGGTGATGTTGCATATGGACGAGGATCTGGGGAGAGAGAGAGAGAGAGAGATCAGAAGTGTGCAGTAAATGGGGAACTGGTAGTAAAGCTTTAAAAAGAAAAATTTGTGAGGAAAACATCGATCATTTCTGTAAGAACAGTATATATGCTGAGAGAGAGAGAGAGAGAGAGAGAGAGAGAGAGAGAGAGAGAGAGAGAGAGAGAGAGAGTAAAACTCGGTACAGAAAGGTCGAAATCAGATTACGAGGATGTAATTATATATTATTTATATATATTATATATATACTGTAGTTAGTATATATATTATATATATTTTATATATTTAATATTATTATAATTATATATATATATATATATATACATATATATATAATACATAATTAAATAATATGTATATATGTACATGGTAAAACGGGAATATAACAGTAAAGCACTAAGAAAAAACTGTTTACTCTTTATGAAAAGTACAAATGATTAACACGATAAATAAAAGATTTAGATAAAATGAACATCAGTTTAGAAAAGGTGACGCAAACAAGAAAACGTAGCTAATGAAGATGGCACAAAACATCTTACCGAAGAAGAAAACCGAATTACCAACAGCAAAATTTGGAAAAAAAAGAGGGGAGGGGCCTTCATTAAAACCGCGGCGAACAACAAATCAAATGATGAATACCCCGGTAAATTAATTACAGACAGAAACAAGACGAATGCATTACCTGAAAAGAACCGTACCACCAGACAGTCTGGGGGGTGGGGAAGTGGGGGGTGCGGGGGGCGGTTGGGGGGGGTTGGGAATTCGGGACCACCAGGGACTTTTGAAGCGGAAGCCGAAGGAGATTAGTGGCCCTGGGGAATCGGGCTGTGGCCGTAGGATGGGAGGAGGAACGGAGGGGGTTGTGTTGGGGGAGAAGGGGAGAGGGGAGAGGTCATGAAAAAAAGAACGATCGGTGAAGTGCCCTTGTATGGCGTGGGTGACACCGTGAATAGAAGTGAGGGGATTCAGGGATTTTAGACTGAAGTGAGGTCGTCGGGGGAAAGGGATATGTTTCGTAGATACAGGTTTTGAATGGTTTTTTTTTTGGGGGAAGGGGGATTTGGTGGAGACGGGTGATATAAAATAGGTAAGAGAATCTTCCGCGAAGCCCTCCAGCATGCATCATTAGTGAACGAAGAGATTATTTTGTAATTACACCCATATATATATATATATATAGTCTATTTTTATTATTTATATATATATATATATATATATATATATGTGTGTGTGTGTGTGTGTATGTGTGTGTGTGTGTATACACACGGAAGTATGTATATCAGTGTAGGTTAGGGCCTCCGTATAAAGACGCATTTAGATTAAGAGGCGTGTGAGAAAAAATGTCCTGTAAATATTAATGTGAAGGATATAAGTAATTTTCTTAAACGAAAGTAGTTTTTCTCCTGCGTGAGAGAGAGAGAGAGAGAGAGAGAGAGAGAGAGAGAGAGAGAGAGAGAGAGAGAGAGAGAGAGGCCCTACTATATACATTTGTTAGAATGCGCGGGAATGATGTTTTATGTTCGCTTTTGAATTATATCCCACGGGAGATTTTGCATAATGAGTAGGATTAGCGGAGTAATTTCGTGGGAGATTGCAAGAAAACCACCAAGATAAGGATTTCATTAACGGAAAAAACCTCGAGCGAAAAAAAAAATTCTTATCGGCAAATAAATTCTAAGGTTTTCTTGTTTAAGCGATTCTAATTTATTTTTCAATTGCACTTTGTAATTGGGCTGGATTAAAAAGGAAATACTGCTCCCACCCCCCCACCCCCATCCACCCACTATCCACCTACTTCTTATATCTCTTTCTCTCTCTCTCACTCTTACATTTTTCTTCTTCCAAACCCGTAGGAGGTAAGTGCCAGCCATTGCACCTCCTGCGGTGTACTGTTGGTTTTACTTAAATTCTTTGTAGCGTGCCTTCTGCCACTAGCTGCAACCCTTTTCGTTCCTTTTACTGTACCTCTTTTCATATTCTCTTTCTGCCATCTTACTTTCCATCCTCTTCTAATAATTGATTCGCATTGTAACTGCTTTGAGGTTTTTCCTCCTGTTACACCTTTCTAACCTTTTATCGTCAATGTCCGTTTCAACGCTGAATGACCTCATGGGGTCCCAGGGCTTGGCCTTAGGCCTAAATTCTATATTCAGTTCAATGCTTCTTCAAGTATTTGCTGAATTATTCTGCTCGTGTGGAAGCTTCATATGTATTTTGTGTGTGTGTGTGTGTTTTTTTTTTTTTTTTTTTTTTTTTGAGTATTGAATATTACAGAAGCATACTCTTTTTGAGCCAACGTAAGAATTTTCATGTTTGATTCTAATTTTGCCGAGTCCAATAGTATTTATTTTAGTTTCCCATGTTGTTGTTGTTTTTTCCCCATATTCAAGCCTATAATTCCTCTTCTTGGAAACTGGGAAAGCTTGTATTTCCCGTTCTCAGAAGGAGGGCGGTTTTTCATTTCCCATTCCGCCGAATAACTGTATCTTTTATTTACGGTTCATCGACTTGCAGCTACTTTTAATTTCCAGTTCACTTACCCAATAGCAATGCTGCATTCCCTCATTCCCAGAACAACAAGGTTTCTACTCTCACTTTTATTGCGGTGTTATTATAATTGATGAGTATGATGTTACCGTGTTTCGTTTATATATGTCCCTCGACTCTCACTCACTCTATATATATATATATATATATATATATAAATATTAATATATTTATATATGCATACATATATTCATACATATATTCTCTCTCTCTCTCTCTCTCTCTCTCTCTCTAATATATATATATATATATATATATATATATATATATATATATATATATATATAATTACATATATATATATAATGTATATACATATTATATATATAACATTATATATATAATATATATATCTATATATATATTATTTATATATATATATATATTATATAGATACATGTATTTAATATATTATATATATACATGTATATATGTATCTTATATATAATTATTATATGTAAATAAGTTCAGCAGTTAAAACAGGGTACGTCTCAAGCATAAAAGGCCCATTGAAACATTCTGGTTTATAATCCTTAACTTTAAACCAATGTGTCCCACTGGGCCTTACACATACACACACACACACACACACACACACACATATATAATATATATTTATATATTATATATATATATATATATATATTAGTATATAGAGAGATAAGAGAGAGAGGAGAGAGAGAGGAGAGAGAGACGAGAGAGAGAGAGAGAGAAGAGAGAGAGAGAGAGTTTTAGGGCATAGTTTTTCTCTTATACAATCATCAATATGTTTCTTGTGTGTATGTGTTTGTGTGTATAGATACCATACATAAGATCAGCTCCAGATATCGTACGCGTCAGGTATTTCAAAGAATGACAATTGATATCCGGACCGAATCTCGAATACTTGTTAATGTTCGAGACTCGATAGGCGATCTATCTTTTATATTCTTATTATATTTGTCTCGAACGATGGGTCTGTCGGTTTACAGGGGATATTGTAAACCCCCTTTCCTGGCGATTAAAGCGATTGAGCACGCGATCGTTCTGAGGAAGTCTCGCGCCGTCTAGGATATGGGAAATTATATACAGTTCAACGACGGTAATGATATCAACAGCCATAAAAGAAGGAAGATGAGTAGTAGCAGCAGTAGTAGTAGTAGTAGAAAAACTATAACAGCAAGAATCCTAGTATTGTCGTTCTATATTCGTAATTTGTAATAAACCTTTTTTTTATTAATACGTCTCTTATTATCTTTGTCTCTCCCTTTTACATGCATTATTCTATATCATACTGATGCTTCAAAACTGCTACCACACGAGAATGGAATTATTATTATTTTATTTATTATTATACCACGTAGAATTTCCTTTTATTACTGTTTATCTATACCATCGTTTCCATAAAGTTTCATTGTTAATATTATTATTATTATTATTATTATTATTAATTATTATTATTATTATTATTACTATTATTATTATTATTATTGAAAAAAAAGCTATTTCCTTGACATTCAATTTAAAGAGAGTCCTCTTTATTCGTCTTGCAATCTTCTTTTCATCAGCGTGTAGCTGACTATTATTATTATTATTATTATTATTATTATTATTATTATTATTATTATTATTATTAATTATTATTTTGATCAGTAACAGAAAAGCTTCCAGAGAGTTGCGTTTTCCAGGTCGGAGAAGGAGTTCAATGTGAATTCGGCCCCTCTGATGTTTCAATGTAGGTTTTACCACCGCATAAACCCATCTGGTTTATTACCGGCGTCGGGCCGCAAATTCTCATTCCGTCGTAAACCACCCGAATTAAAGGCGCCTCAGCTAAGAGGCCAACCGAAATAGCTTGTTTGGATATGGTTAATAAACTCCAAGAGGTACACTAACAGTTTCTTCGAGCTAGCCCGGGTAAAGGATCGTTCTTCTCCCGTAGTTGCGAAGGGGCACTTCTGGATCGAGTCTCTCTGTGGGTGAAGAAACGTCTCAGACTGACGTCCTTCTCCCGTAGTTTCCCATGAGGACCTCCGGATCGAGTCTCTTTGTGGGTTATTGAACGTCTCAGGCTTTCGTCCTTCGTCCGTAGTTTCCCATGAGAACTTACGGATCGAGTCCCTCTATGAGTGAAGGAACGTCTCTGGATATCGTTCTTTTCTCGTAGTTTCCCAGGAGTACTTCCGGATCAAGTCCCTCTATGGTTGAAGAAATGTCTGAGACTGACGTTCTTCTCCCGTAGTTTCCCAGGAGTACTTCCGGATCGAGTTCCTCTGTGGGTGAAGAAACGTCTGAGACTGACGTCCTTTTCCCTTAGTTTCCCAGGAGCACTTCCGGATGAAGCCATTAAGCGGTTCAAGGGACATCTCCGACTAACTTCTCACTTTGTTCAGTTAGTAGAAGAGAGTAACTCTTGTGATGAGGTAATCAGATTCGGGAACGAGATTCGTCCATGATGATGTTTTAAAGCATCGTGGTACGAATTTTACGATGACGATTTGACTTTGTTTCGAGCAAGCAAGCGAGATCATTTTGCCTCCGCAATAAGAAGTGGCTGTTGCCGGTGTTTGTGGCTGCTTGCATTTGCGTCTCTCGCTGTCTGTCTGTCAGGTGAACGGATTGTCTGTCCATCATGCAGTCAATTCATCCGTCTCTGTCCACATCCTGTCAATTCATCCGTCTCTGTCCAGCCGCTTTTCTGATATCCATGATTCCCGTCATTTCGCCGCCATGAGGTTTTGCGTTGAATTTTGTGAGTACGTTTCATTTAGGTGTTCATTTTATTTACTTTTATTTTTGGTTAATATGATGTTACTGATGAATAAACTAATATATGGGTGTACTTATATTTATATAACACACATACATATATATATATATATATATATATATATATATATATACACATAAATATATATATATATATATATATATATATATATATATATATATATATATACATATATATCTCAAATATAAAAAGACCCACCCAATAAACTCTGATTTCAAGCTAATGATATATTTTCATTATTTGATAACAGTGGAAGTCAGTCCACCGAAATGTCTTAGTTTTACACCAGTGTTTTAATGGGCCTTTTATAGTTGAGAGTATTCTCTTTAACAGAAGAATATATATATATATATATATATATATATATATATATATATATATATATATTTCTTTTCCTTTTTCTTTTTTCTTTCAGTCGCTGTCAGCAAAGTTATTGCCTTGAGCTTATCTAGCCATTTCAAGGTTTCATTTCATTTTTTTCCCTCATCTCCGGGAACGGGTTAATCTTTTGTAAAATATTATTCATAGACATTCTCGCTCCACGCGCAGTTTGCTTCATTTTTATTCATTGGAATAAAAGGGTTACAAACACTGTGATAATGTTGATGGTCTCGCATTAAACTTATATTCCCCCCGAAATGAGATAACGTTTGGCTGATTGGGTCTTGTGCTGATGCTAATGATACCTTTCAGTTTTCTGCAAAGAAAACTATTGTGCCGGCTCTGTCTGTCCATCCGCACTTGTTTTTTCCGTCCGCCCTCAATTCTTAAAACCTAATTAAGCTGGAGGGCTGCAAATTGGGATGTTGATCATCTACCCTCCAACCATCAAACATACCAAATTGCAGAAATCTAGCTTCTGTAGTTTTCATTTTATTTAAGGTTGAAGTTAGCCATAATCGTGCGCCTGGCAACGATATAGGCCAGTTCACCACGGTGTCGTAGATAAAGTTTAATGGTCCTCGGCTCATACAGCATTTTACCGAGACCAGAGAACGATAGATCTATTTTCGGTAGCTTTTATTATACGATGTACAGAAAACTCGATTGCGACGAAGAAACTTCGGCGCATTTTTTTACTTGCTGTTAGGTGTGCGTCGTAGTTTGTAATCTCATTAGAAGTGCCTTATTACAGTCTATTTTCTTGAGGTTATTCAGGTTTTATTTTGTGTTGAAAAAAATTCTTCTATATGTATTGTAAATCTTGTTTTTGTTGATGCTTGAATATGGGCTTAGATATGATCTTCAAATTATTATTCGATAATATCTGTTTGGTAATGGACCTTTAATTTTGCCATTAAAATTAGTTCTTGAAAATTACCAGTCTCTGAATATTGATCTTTATTTATTTTGTGCAGTATAAGGATGTATAATTACAATGAATATGAAACAATAATTTTATATTAAAAAATTACCTATGAATATATGTCTATAAGGTTGTGAACAACCTCAGACCTCTGGCAATATTGTATAATACTCACGGTGACTTGACCCTCACCTATTCAGCATTTCCCAAAATTCTAAGGAATAATTATGCAAGACGGCGTTTATTCATTCAAGAATAATTCCTTTGTGCGAAAACTGCGCGAAGGCTTCTTTTAACATTATATTGGTATTAAAGTATGCGTTTTTTTAGGAGTCTTAACCTTCAGTTTCTGCGTAATGTTTTAAGGGAATTTATTTCAGGTTTGCAAGCAAAATGTTTCTTATTTATTCTTTGTGTTATGCTTTCATTTGCAAATTGAATTGAGTCATGACTACTTTTCGTCTTTTGATTTCATGTTCTCACACTGACATTATATATATGAGTGTGTGCGTGTGCATACGCAACATACATGCATACATACATACACATTGCATCTTATGTTTAAAATGTAAGTATATTAGAGAGTGATAGTATAAAGAAGGAAACGTGTATTACGAACAAACCTTTTTTGTGCATATTGCAACCACCAACGTATATTAATATTGTTTTACATTTACAGGAATATTTTAACAATAGCTGTAGTTTTAGCTATACTGAGTGGATGAAATGTAAAGACAGTGCTTAGGCGCCTGTGAAAAGTTATGGTGCCATTCCATGGCACGAGTTCATGATCATTAAAATGTCGTTTAGTGTGTGTTTGGTGTTCTGTGTCTAAAAATGTAATGTCTGAATAAGAAGCCGTTGTCTGTCCGATAGATTAGCGAGGTAGTGATCTGTGTTTCGTGTGCATTTTCCGCTTATTAAAAGTGAATATGAGGGAAGCCAACGGTTGATGTGTGATGTGCTGGCTTCCTCCTGCCATCTCATCACCACCGCGCCATGATGGCGCTGTTTGGGATGGTTTGGCTTCTTAAGGTGCGTAAACACCTCCGTCATTGTGCTCACTGCAGAGCTCACTTGAGGACATGCTCCCAGTGCCGGGCAAGGCCTTCTCCTTCCCTCCCGTCCATCGTCAATTCGAGGGACTCGACCAAAGAGTCCTGCGCTCAGGACACCGCTTCTCAAACGTCGCCCCCTGAGCAGGAAAGGACCCGAATCACTCTCGACCTTGTGGCTCACAGGCCTCCTCCTAGGGGTGGGGAGGATAGTGACACCGATGGAGTGAACGGTAGTGACGGCGATCATGAAATAACTAGAGATGAAAAGAGAGATAATAATGGCACCGATGAAAGGACCGCTGGGGAGGAACTCGAGGCTGTGGGCGGCTCTGATGACTGCAATGGAGAAAATAATGAGATTCAGTTCATTTACGGAGGTCGAGTGTCCCCTTCTCTGCCAACTCCGCCACCGCCCCCGGTTCGCAGTCCCGCCGTGTCCCCCCGTCGGCCTCACGATCCACCCGTGAATGTTGCTCAGGAACCCTGTGACAGTGAAGCCAGATCTTTGGCCAGCCGTGTTTGTACCATGTATGGCCAGGAGCCTAACAGAACGGACTCCGCAAGGGAGAGACGAAAGTCCTTCGGGTCCACTAAAAGACGGAGTCTTTCAGGTATGGATGAGCTCGACCAGGGTGACAGTGCTAATGCAAGGACGTCCACGTTGCCCCGACAAAGCTCAACTGGAAGTGGGTACAGATTTTGCTACACTCCAGGTCATACTCACCCTTACGCTTGTCCTCCTCTGGCTGGTTCCACTCCACATCTGCCTCATCTCACTCAGAATAACCAAAATAGTAAATCTGTTCAGGATAGCAGAGCAGACCCCCTACTACCTGCTTCCACCCAACAGCATACCGCTCACCCAGGCCACCCACCCACCATAGTTCACCCTTCCCTAGAGGCTCACCAGCAACAAACCCTGCCAGTGGTTCATCCCCTTCCCCATCATCCTCGAGATGTTCCCCAAGTTACCTTAGATCCCCGCCTTCTCCCGATGGATTCCTTAGAAGGAGCCTATGGAGGATCAGACTCGAGTCGCAGTTCCCACAGTGGCTCACGTAGTTCTTACAGTGACCACAGTCTGCCTCCGCCACTGCCATTCTCAGAGGGTGCTATTCATTACCTTCCCACTCCTCCCCCACCAAGTGCTCACATCCTGGCCCCTAACACTGCTCATACTCAGTATCATCCTTCATCAAACAATGATCAGTGGATGGGACGAGAAGCTGTTGGGTACAGCTTGCAGAAGAGTGACAGGGAGCTAGCAGAGTATCGGCAGCCACAGTACAGTGATGGTGTGTGGTCCATACCCACGAGTTCAACCACCACGACCTTTTTGGGTGCTGAGTACCCACGTTACGACCCGACGACTGTCCCTGGCAGGGATCGACGACCATTCTCACACTACGATCTCTATTACGACGCCCAGGTTGATAGTCACGGCACCTCCTCCTCCTCCCCTCGCCAAGGACATGGCACTCTTCCAAGGTCCCATAGTACCTCGTCCTCCAGGAGCCACCATCGATCTCCCGTAAGGGGGTCTCATTCGCGCAGTCCTAGCAGGCATCGAGCTGGGAAGCTTGATCTGCTGGAGGCCTGCGGTGGTGTTGATGGCCACAGGCTCTGCGACAGCGGAAGAGGGAATTGGGACCATGGGGGAGGAGGAGTAGCAGCAACGGCTTCTGGTGGCGATGGCCTTCCTCCCCCTCCTGTAGACTGGGGTGCTTCAGGTGCTAGTTCACGAACACCATTCTGTGCCCTTCACGGATACGGAAGAAATAAAGGTAAGTGGTTACGCGTCCCAGCTGTGGTAAGTGATTCTTGGGCGTTGTATAGAAAAGGCATCTTTAAGACCACTGGACGTCATGTTACAGAAGGGTAAAAGCAATTGCGTTATTCTCTCTCTCTCTCTCTCTCTCTCTCTCTCTCCTCTCAGCTCATTATCGCAAAATCCAGGTAAGTGCCCGACATGTCTGTAGATGTGTTCTACTTCAGACGATAGTAATTAATGAGGAACTTTATTTGCTAAGCCTTTAATATATTTAAATTACACTTTACCAAAAAATCCATTGAAGTCATTCAAACTGGAAAGGTTATCTGGTCAGCTGTCACAAGTCTGCACCGAGTGGATTACCTGCGAGTTGAGTTTCCTCTCCTTTCCACTTCTTTTCTTCAACTGCAACTCACATCTGGTATTAATGCCCTTATTTCATTTCAGAGGTAATTGGAAATTTTGTGTAAAATGTCAGGTGTTTGGAACCAACTTCCTATATACTTTTTAAGGACATTTGTAATTGTGTTCGGTTTACTAATCTCATTGACATAGTGTCACATTTCTCTGTCAATTTTTTCATAGTTTTGGATTATGTGCTAATTAGTGCTAACCTAACTTAACATAACGTACCTAACCTACATATAGATGGAGCCTTCCACACTTCAGGTTGTTATCTTTAGATGCTGTTTTTTACTGTTTGAATTAGAAATCTCTTTTTACCACTTTAGCATTTCTCGTGTCATTCAGTTAGCGAAAAAAATCGTGTATTAGATTTCCTCTTTGCTCAGTACCCGCCTCTCTCTCTCTCTCTCTCTCTCTCTCTCTCTCTCTCTCTCTCTCTCTCTCTCTCTCTCTCTCGCGCGCGCGCGCGAGCCTTACTATACAGTTAGTGAATAGAATTGTAAATTAGTTTTTCTCTTTGGTTGATAACCCCCCCCCC
>NC_087213.1:17869020-17911520 GCF_015104395.2 Macrobrachium nipponense | reverse complement strand
TAAATGGTGTTGTAGAAGACAATTTCAGGTATTAAGAGCTGATTCCCAGTACAACTAAAATATGATTTTTAAAAATGAACGAAAAAAATTCACGTATTTCTTTATTATTTTCAAATATCAGAGTATAGTGAATAGCTCCTGTGCTTGATACTTTTGAAATTTTCATTTAAAAAGGTCAGGAAAAAAATCCAATAACTCATCCTCTTTGTTTTGTGCTTGGCAGGTAAGGCAGCGTTCGTGGTGGCAGTGCGATGTTAATTGGGCAGGTGTAGGTGTATCAGGTAAGTCATTAAAATGCGTTGAAATGCATTTTATTCCTTGTTTATCCTTTAAGGAAATTAGTGTTGTATGAGAGCCACTTTCTTTAATCCATTTCCTGCTGTTGCAGATTGAATGAGTCATTGCTTTGCGATCACAAGATGCATTAGATGGGCTTTACCCTTTTTTTTTTTTTTTTTTTTTCCCTTTTTTTTTTTTTTTTTTTTTTTTTTTGTTCTTGTGCATGATAAGGAATAATTAATTTTTATGATTCTGTGAGATTTTGCTTTTCCCCGTAAGCATATCCATGAACTGTAACCGAGTAATGAGCTTTCCCTGAAAAATTCGGGGCGCCACATCTTAAAAACTAAACATAGAATCTTATTGAAAATAATCCCATTATGTTTCCCCGCACTTAACCTAACCTAACCTAGGGACAGGCAAACAAACTATTTGCTAGTAAAAAGGAAATTTAATTGTTTAAACGAGTATCTTTGATTAGAAATACTTTTCAAGTGGTCATTTTAATCATCACAGTTCAATATCAACAGCTGCATTTAAAAGCTGTATATTAGTATACATATTTAGTGTGTGTGTGTGTGTGTGTCCGTGTGTACTTATATGTTTGTCTGTGTTTCTGTTTGTGTGTGCATACAAAGTTAAAAAAGATTGTAAAATTATTTTCTCATGGTTCAAATTATGAAAAAATAAACTTGAGTTTTATAATAGTACCTCTTTATCTCACAGATGCCCAAAAGATCAGTCAGGATAATGATGTATACCGAGTCCTTTTACCTTGCAAGAGAGAGAGAGAGAGAGAGAGAGAGAGAGAGAGAGAGAGAGAGAGAGAGAGAGAGAGAGAGAGAGAGAGAGAGAGAGAGAGAATTTCAAATTCTTAGTAGCCTTTTCTATGTGCACTGTAAAATTGTTTTAATTTTTTGTAAAGAAATTGTATCCTTCCTTTCCAATTCTTTTAATTTTCGTTTAGTTTGTGTCATTTTTCCCTACGGCCGCCCTTTAATGTTATTTGCATTATGGGATGCCTCCTTTATATGATGGGACTAATTACATAGTCATCATTTCATGCAAATAAATTTTCTACATAAATACGCCTTTAAGTTGAGTTACATTAGTTAAATAACGAGAGAGAGAGAGAGAGGAGAGAGAGAGAGAGAGAGAGGAGAGAGAGAGAGAGAGAGAGAGGCTTGTAAAGATGCGACGTACAGCTCTGAATATTTTTCCACGTATACCCTAAATTGAATTGTCATTTTTTTTTCTTCGGGAATAGACGCAAACCGTAGGAGCGTCAGTGTAACATTCTATGCATATTAATCACGATCTATTTGTTCCTTTTAATATTTTAATCGAGTTTCCAAGTGGCTTTGGGGTCGAGAGTATAATCATCTATTTCTTGTGTATAATGTGTGTGTATATATTGCCGAGATAGATAAGAGTGGATATGCATTATTCTAGACTGGTAGTTGTTTGAAGATTTCATTAGGATTTCGTCGACGACTCAGTAAGTCGTAAACCCCTGGGGGTTGTGGGGGGAGGGGGGGTGGTTACTGCCGTCAGTGCACCTCATGCGGTGTACTATAGGCATTACTTAGTTACAACCCCTTTCACTCCTTTACTGTACCTCCATTCATATTCTTTCTTCCACCTTACTTTCCACCCTCCCCTTCCAATCGTTTCATAGTGCAACTGCTTTGAGGTTTTCCTCCTGTTACGCCTTTCAAACCTCTTTCCTGTCAGGTTTCCCTTTCACCGCTGTATGACCTCATAGGTTCCAGCGCTTGGCCTTAAGCCTAAATTCTATATTCCATTCAGTTACTGCTAAGAAACATCGTTTAACGAAACCAGGCACCTTCAACTAAATAAAACTATTTAAACTGGAATACCTTTTGTTCGAAATAAATCAGATTTCACCGGCATCGCTTCATATTACAAGGAATTGCATCGCGTTACAATAAAAAAGATAAATTATTATTTTTTTTGTTACAGTTTTGCGTCGCGTGAAAAGCTGTACCAATATTTTCGTTCCGCCAGTCTCTCTCGTTTGGCAGCGTTGCATAACGCTGCAGATTGGCGTGCATTGGACGTCGTTCATAAAGGGCAGAACCGCTAGTTGCAAAGAATGTAACGTATCTCATGAAACGTTATTCGACGTGTAAATTCGCTTATGGTTCCCAAGTGCAGCATCCCAGTTGGGAGAGGAGAGCCGCAGATATCCTACACCGACACCAACGTGTGGGACTCTCTGTTCCACATCCATCTTATGAGATTGCCGTAACCTCTGTTCCACATTAATTTTATGAGCTTGCAAATGACGTAATCTCTGTTCCACATTCAACTTATGAGCTTGCATATGACTTAATCTCTGTTCCACATTCATCTGATGAGATTGCAAATACCTTAATCTCTGTTCCACATTAATCTTATGAGATTGCAAATGCCTTATTCTCTGTTCCACATTAATCTTATCAGATTGCAAATGCCGTAATCTCTGTTCCACATTCATCTTATCAGATCGCAAATGCCGTAATCTCTGTTCCGCATTCTTCATATCTTATAAGATTGCAAATGCCGTAGTCCCTGTTCCTCATTCATCTTATGAACTTGCAAATGTAGTAATCTCTGTTCCACATTAATCTTATGAGATTGCATATGCCGTAATCTCTGTTCCACATTAATCTTATGAGATTGCAAATGCCGTAATCTCTGTTCCACATTCATCTTATCTTATAAGATTGCAAATGCCGTAGTCCCTGTTCCTCATTCATATTATGAGCTTGCAAATGCCGTACCATCACTGTACTCAACTTATACATTATTATTTTACATACAGGGGACCACATTTCAACATATTTCACGCCATCTCCTCTCACTGTTATTTCATGACCGTCAATTACAGATCCGTCCGAGAATCCCCTGTCAATTCAAACCTGGATGTTCGTATCGGTGGGCGCATATAAATGGGAGCAGAACGCCCCCCAAACGTTCATTTAGCAAGTCCACATGAGTGCTCCTTATCCGTATCCGCGTGTTAATTATTTTTGGCTATCCGAACGAACGGCAGTAATTTACTTCCCAACTGGTGACTAGTGGCGTAATCTACCAGGGCACCTTTGATCGTGTAGATCCGAAGCGTCCCCTGTTTGCGTGATCAATATTCATGGGCGGTCTTTTCAAAGGGCTGCCTTGTATCTCTGTTTTGTATTTCTGCTTGTTAGAAGAGAGGCAGAGAGTTGTTGTTGGTGTGGTGGAGGGAGGGTGGGAGGTGTGTAGAAGCGGGAATTCGATGTATACGGTATTTATCAAATGTCTCTAAACTAACGTTACGGAATTGTGTATATTGATAGGAAAAAGAGGAGTCATTTGTGTTTTTATAATGAGATTATACCTTTGTATCGTATGAAAGTGTGTTTTTTGTGTGCTTGTATTTTATTTATAGAGATGAGAGAGAGAGAGAGAGAGAGAGAGATGAGAGAAGAGGAGAGAGTGAGAGAGAGAGAGAGAGAGAGAGAGAGAGAGAGAGAGAGAGAGAGAGAGAGAGAGAGAGAGAGGAGGGCTGCTTCGTTCTATACAATTTACATTAAGCAAATAGCTCAAAGTATTAACCCTAACGAATTTGTTTGTGTACACAGTTTATTCATAAAGATAAATACTCAGGGTAGAGAATAGCTACTTACATTCGATATAAACGTTTCAAAAGATAGTAACTATATGTACTACATACCGTATGCAACTGTATATTTCTTTATATTTTTTTATTTATAAAGTTCAAAAGACATGGGAAGAGTTAAAAGCTAAGTAACATTGAAAATATGAGTTATGTATCATCCATTTTTGTTTATGTCTGTTTGTGTGTGGATTTCAAATACCAATTAGATTGCAATTAAAGTAATCACTATTTTAGCAAGTATCATTCTTTCGACGGGCATTGTGCTAAGAGTTTGGTGTGTGTGTGTTTGTGTGTGGTGTGTGGAACTCTGTAAGTATCTTCAAGTATTTAAAAGTGTATGGCAATTAATCACCATTTGTTCTCTGCGTTTACACAGCGAAGCAGAAAAATTTTGGATAAACAAGGCGTGATCCAGCCTCCAGCTTACTCGAGACGTGGGCAATATTTTCCCCTCACGCATAAATTGTAAGCATTATATTCCTAATCTCAACGCAAATTAAAAAGTGCTAAAATCTACGGTCAAATAGATCCTTGTTTCACCAACGAAAATTAAGATAAATACGCTATATTTCATTAGGAATCATTTTTCTGTGCTATTTAACATGCATATTTTTTTATTTTTTAAATTTTCACTGTAATTAATAAATCATCAATATCCTATCCTAAAATTCCTGTAACTTTAAGTCAACGCCAAACATCTTTTTCAGACCTTTTTATGCTCTTCCATAGACCTTTCCCAATAACAACAACAAAGTAGTTTGTTGGCTTACTTCCCGGAATAAGTGAAAATAATGAAGTATTCATTTTAGGGTAAATGTGAATTCCTCTTATTATGGGGACACTGTTCAATATGCATAATTACCAGTGTATATTTTTGGGAGATTGATAAAACCAATAACTAGCAATCTTGGTAACTATATTGAATCACTGGGAAATTTAATTAATTTTCCAAATTTGGTCGCATTTACCAAACAAACTGTTATTTATGCACATTAGTTGGAAATTACCCAAAATTCCAAATCAATCACACACACACTATATATATATATATATATATATATATATATATATATATATATATATATATATATGTATGTATGTATATATATATATATATATATATATATATATATATAAGGAGCCCATAAAAAACGCCAAAATATAGAGAGAAAATACTATATTTCAGAGACGCTGTCTCTCTCTTCATCTACCTGAAGAGAGAGAGACAGCAGTCTCTGAAATATAGTATTTTCTCTCTATATTTTGGCGTTTTATGGGCTCCTTTTATTAGATGGAATTCTGTAGGAACAGAACATTTCTTACCAGTCATATATATATATATATATATATATATATATATATATATATGTGTGTGTGTGTGTGTGTGTGTGTGTGTATGTGTGCGTATATATATATATATATATATATATATATATAATATATATATATATACTATATATAAGGAGCCCATAAAAACGCCAAAATATAGAGAGAAAATACTATATTTCAGAGACTGCTGTCTCTCTCTTCATCTACCTGAGGAGAGAGAGACAGCAGTCTCTGGAATATAGTATTTTCTCTCTATATTTTGGCGTTTTTATGGGCTCCTTTTATTAGATGGAATTCTGCAGGAACAGAACATTCTTACCAGTCATATATATATATATATATATATATATATATATATATATATATATTTAATTTAATATATATATAGATTTTATATGTTTGGTTGCATAGTTAGTCATTACTTAAAAGTTTCTTTAGCCACGTTATGTTATTCATATTCGCTGTAACATTTCACCGAATTTCACGACGGATACAGTATATAAATATGGACCCTTTCCCACCGACCCGCCTCTCCGAGGGCCATTTCATACGTGCATTGAATAATTTCCATTGCCCCTATGTTGCACTTTATGATAGATGTCACCGTTATTCCGATGCGTGGAAGCTATGATACTTTTGTTTTTGATTGATACTGAAAACGATTTTTTTTCCCGCTGTCGTTTTTAACGGGAATTTTTCATCATCTGCGTTTATTGCCTTGCTTTGTTTTTTTTTTCGGGTGGGTAGGAGTTGTGACGAGCGTGGGGGGTGCATTTCAGGGCCGTCGGATGGGGCATGAACGAATCGAACAGCAGGTCGCAGCTACTAATGCTAAATTGTTTTTTTTTTTCGCCGGAAAACTTACTCTTGAAAGGGTGTTCCTAATTCAGTCAAGTGCAGTGAAAAGTTGGTTTTATAGTTATGTCTCGTCTTCGTTTTTATAGATTTCATTTGATGGCACTGACGACGATTTGTCTGAAAATGATAATACCGAAATGCATAAAAACAAAGGACTTTTGGAATTATGCCTCTTCTTCTTCTTCTTCTTCTTCTTCTTCTTCTTCTTCTTCTCTTCTTCTTCTTCTTCTTCTTCTTCTTCTTCCCATTTCTATATGGGGTCGCTGTTTTTAGTTAGCCTTCTCCATCTTCCTTTGTACATTTTGTTCTCTTAGACCCTTTTCCTTCGTCTCATTCAATAATTTATCTTTCCACCTGAACTTTGGCCTTCCCCTCTCTCTTCTGCCCTCCACCTCCATGTTCGTAACCCTCTTACATTCGAGTTCATCTGCTCTTTTCATGACATGACCAAACCATTTCAGTCCTCTTTCCTGAGTATTTTTTGGTACAATGCCAAAACTCAAATATTTTGTGGATCATAAGTAAATTCTGGACCCCGGTACGCGTGAATATTCCAAATGTATCTGGAGAGAGTTGGCCATGGACACCAGGATATGCGTAAATGCTTCTAATGCAACTGAAGCGCCTCAGCGGCGTGGTTGGTATGGTATTAGCGTCCCACCTCGGTGGTTGCGGGTTCGATTCTGGGCCATTCCATTGAGGAGTGCGAGATGTGTATTTCTGGTGATAGAAGTTCACTGCATTCTCGGCGTGGTTCGGAAGTCACGTAAAGCCGTTGGTCCCGTTGCTGAATAACCCATACTAGTTCCATGCAACATAAAAGCCCCATACAAACAAAATCTAATGCAACTGAAGATGGTCAAATTATCTTGTACCGCCGGAGGATTTTTGCTTCTCAAGAAAACGCCAGCTGCCCTTTGTAATCTTTCGTTTGTTTGTATGGCGTTTTTACGTTGCATGGAACCAGTATGGGTTATTCAGCAACGGGACCAACGGCCTTACGTGACTTCCGAACCACGTCGAGAGAGAACTTCTATCACTAGAAATACGTATCTCTTACCCCTCCATGAATTGCCCGAGAATCGAACTTGCGGCCACTGAAGTGGCAGGCCAAGACCGTACCGATCACGCCAGATAATTACTACATATGCAACACGATTTCGCTCGACGTATTTCATAGCAATGAAGGACGTAGATATCGCTAGTAGAGCGTTCCAATCAAATACGAATGACACTTTCTCTGATAGAGTTAATTTCACTGTCGTTCTCGCAAAGAAGATTTCGTCAGACTTCAAGTTCGTTAGGTCGTTATGATGGGTCGTCTTGTTAACGACTTAATTGGATTGAGATTGAACTTTTTTTTCGTCCTGTTTTTTCAGCATCACGATTTTCCTTTAAAAAAAATTGGTTTGCCATGAATTCACTCGGTTACGTTTCTTGACCTTTTACTGAAAGGAATTCCTAATTCTTACATATAATAGCCAAGATTGCTTGATGTGATCGTAACTTTTATAAGTTCAAGTGAAAAGTTTTGTTTATTTAAATGTTACCGATTGATTTTTCTGGATAAACCAGAGAAAACCATCTATAATGATATCTCTATTTGTGCACACTTCTTTTTTGTGAATATCATTCCTCTATTTTTGTACACTTCTTTTTTGTGAATATCATTCCTCTATTTTTGTACACTTCTTTTTTGTGAATATCATTCCTCTATTTTTGTACACTTCTTTTTTTGTGAATATCATTCCTGTATTTATATACACTTCTTTTTCGTGAATAGCATTCCTCTATCTATGTACATCTCTTTTTTGTGAAAATCATGCCTCTATTTATGTACACCTCTTTTTTGTGAATATCATTGCTCTATTTATGAACACACTTCTTTTTTGTGAATATCATTGCTCTATTTATGTACACTTCTTTTTTGTGAATATCATTCCTCCATTTATGTACAACTCTTTTTTTGTGAATATCATTCCTTGTCGTAGATTCGCCTTCAGGGGTTTAATTAAGTATTTTCCATGGAAAGGTTCATATAAAGATGTAACAAACCAAAGCACAGTGTACTCTAATAGAATATTTTCAGATGAACCCTTGGCGCAAGGGAATAATTTCACTTGCAAATGAAATTCCCGGTGCCATTAGCTAAGCAAGAACTTGAAATGCAGCCATTAAAGATGAATTTGCTAATTACCTCACATTATTCATTTGCTTTCCCTGAGAAATGTCACAGATCGAAGGCTTTTGGTGCCAAGATGACCTTTTAAACTATCTCTTATACGTTTGTATCTTTTAAGGTATGCGTGACCTACTGTTAGGGTTGTATGGTGTACTTCGATGCAGCTCTCTCTCTCTCTCTCTCTCTCTCTCTCTCTCTCTCTCTCTCTCTCTCTCATACACACACACACACACACACACACACACAATTGTATGTTTATTCCTTACCCCCCACCCCCCTCCTCTCTCTCTCTCTCTCTCTCTCTTCTCTCTCTCTCTCTCTCTCTCTCTCTCTCTCTCATTTTGACCATTAAGCTGTATGTGCTTCATTTGAATATATATTCTCTTTTTCGTTCCTTAAGTGTTATATATTCTATTTTTCTTTCTTAAGTTTATAACTTTTATCAATATATTGTATATTTTAATCAATATATATGTATGTAATATATATATATATATATATATTATCTATATATATATATATATATGTGTGTGTGTGTGTGTGTGTGTGTGTGTGTGTGTGTGTGTGTGTGTGTGTGTGTGTGTGTCTTTAGGAGATCAGCGCGGAAGCAGAAGCAAACTAATACTAAAACTGCTGCGGAGATAGTAATTGATTAGTATAATATTAACCCCTTTTCATGAAGAACTCCCTCGAACTTCTCGTAGTTTGTAACATAGCCCTTTAATACAGTGCATATGTAATCAGGCCTCATTGCTAACCGGGCCTCTTGAATAATGCGAACCTTTGTCTCAAGTGTCTAATAGTGTCCTCGCTGTCGCTCCGCTCTAATACAATTGTCCTTGCATATTAATTCTTTACTTAAATTTTTATTTGTTTATTATTTGTTGATATATATGTTTTTTTTTTTAATAAGTGATCTCTTGTTTCTGTATTTCCCATTACTGCCTTAATTCTTTCTGACGAACAGAATATTGTTTGGAAGCTTGAATTTCAAGTCAGTTGCCCTTATGTGCTTGTTCCAGATGAATAAAGTTCATCTTTTGAATATACTCTCTCTCTCTCTCTCTCTCTCTCTCTCTCTCTCTCTCTCATCTGTTGTGCCAGTTTTCGGACTTGAATATCGACACTAGTGCTCTCTCTCTCTCTCTCTATCTCTCTCTCTCTCTCTCTCTCTCTCTCGTTGTCTCAAAACCTACAAATAATCAATCATCCTTTCTGAATTTTCGTTTCTGTTGCCTCTTTGAGATGTAGTCTGTTAAGATATTTTAGGTTAAATAACACTTAATACCATATTTCTATTCTTCTGAAATGTCTCATTAATAATACAATATTTTATATAATGTTGTTTTAGATAAAGCTGACCTTATGCCAGCACGGGCTCTTGCTCATAGAGCAGACCGTAAATTTTAGGTAAAGGCGACCTCTTGGGCCTCAGTGCTTGCCTTTGGTCAAGCAAATCAGCGTCAGTGCCACGAACGCTTTCAAGGTGTAGCATTCTGGTATAATAATCGATATATCCTTTTTAGCTGCGTAAGTCCTCTATTAAAATAGTTCACGCATGATTGCTTTCAAAACGGTAAATGTGTAGTATCTGAAATTGTCTGCTCGTGTGAAATGGGAAATTATATACATAATATTTACATAATGTTTAATAGGTTTTTCTTTCCATCGTCCTTGAATATTTTTTTTTCTTTTTTGCATTTCTTGTTAAGACTATTAGAAAAGAATACTGAATATCTTAGATGGTGGCCAATAATTTTGGTAAACAGTGAGATGGCGCCCGCTACGCTAGGCAAGGCAGAAGGGCGGTTAAAGGACTCCTTGTTTAAATGCTGCCGCAGGAGCAGAGTGGATGTGTCATGCCTCCCCTACCTTCTCAATCCACTATCTAACCACCACTAAACCCACGGGGCGGACAAACAGGTTTGCTGCAGGAGGATTTATCTGTCATGTCTCCCATACCCTCCCGGTCACCTACCTACCCCGGCCCCACTTGGTTTTTATTATTACAGATAATAGATAATTCATATGAATTTAACATACTTTTATTGGTATTCACAGATCTTGACCCCTGCGCTGGCAGTAATTCATATTAATTAACAGCTTTTATTATTAGTAATTATAATTCGCAGTTCACGACTCGTTGGTTTTTATTTATAAAGGTGAAAATTCAAAGTTCATCTGGTTAACACCAATACGTATCCACAGATATGTTGGTTGATTTTTTTTTTTGGGGGAGGGGTCTAGGGGATGGGATGGGGGGGGGGGGTTAGGGAAGGGGGGGATGAGGGGATTTGAGGAAGGGGTGATTGATGAAGTGATAGGAACCTGTTTTGAAATTCACGGGAAATCCTTCTCTAACAGAACTTCAAGGTTCCTTCTGTTGCGAATAAAAGACTCCGGAGGAAACTTCGGGAGGAATGAAAGAACTCCATCGCATTTGAAGTTCATTTGAAAGGTCTTATCGCGCCAAACTTAATTCTGCGCCGCTTCTGATAGTCTTGTGAGCATTAATATACGCAGAGTGAACTTTTAGAACTATTTAACTCTGACGCTTTTTTTTTTTCCAATGATGGATTTTCTCTCTCTCTCTCTCTTTTCATCTCGAGTCTTGGGGATGTGAATTTCTTTTCCTTAATTCTCGGTCTTGGAAGAGTTGTGGTATTTTTTGCTTTCATTCTCGAATCTTGAAGTGAGTTTGGAATTTTTCTTCATTCTCGAATCTTAAAGTGACTGATGACTTTTTGTTATCTTCATTCTCGAATGTTGAAGCAACTATGGAATTTTTTTATCTTCATTCTCGAATGTTGAAGTGAGTGTGGAATTTTTCTTCATTCTCGAATCTTGAAGTGAGTGTGGAATTTTTCTTCATTCTCGAATCTTGAAGTGACCGTGGAATTTTTTTCTTCATTCTCGAATCTTAAAGTTACTGGAATATTTTCTTCATTCTCGAATTTTGAAGTGACTGGATTTTTTCTTCATTCTCGAATCTTAAAGTTACTGGAATTTTTTCTTCATTCTCGAATCTTAAAGTTACTGGAATTTTTTCTTCATTCTCGAATCTTAAAGTTATGTTTTTTCTTCATTCTCGAATCTTAAAGTTACTGGAGTTTTTTCTTCATTCTCGAATTTAGAGGCGACTGCATTTTTTTATCATCATTCTCGAATCTTGAAGTGACTGGAATTTTTAAAAATTTTAATTCTTTAATCTTGAAGTGACTGGATTTTTATTTTTTTTTTTTTTTCAGTTCTTCCTTTGCGATTCTCTTCTGAGTTTTGGAGTTTATTTTTTGGTGTGTGTTTGTGTCAAACTTTCAGAATTCCAGCGGTGGTGGTATTGGAATTTTTCTCCCACATTCCAGAAATTTCTGTTCATACTCGAATGCTGAAACTGAAATTGTTTTTTATGGTTTGTTACCTCGTGACTTGAGACTTTTGTAATGACTTCTTGTTATCGATACTTCGTGACTTCGGTGACCTTAAGTTTTAGAGAAATAAAGCTTTCGTGTCCTTTTCAAGTTCTCGTTTTCCGATTCAGCGCCACTGAAGAAGAGAAGAAAATTTCTCTAGTCTAGAATTACATGCTGGTAGCTCGGGGGTAAAAAAGAAAAAAAGAAGAAGGGGGAAACGCGCTGAAAAGAGAGAAATAAAAAGAGAGAAAGGGGAGAAATCAATGAAAGAAATAAACGAGAGAACTTTGACACCCCCGTAGAATATAGCACGCGCTGTTCTTTTCAACGTCGGATATACGGGAGACCTCTGTTACCCAGTTGTGCACCGCCAAGGCTCCGGAACCTTCCTGGGAACCCCATTTTTTCAGGGACCTATAGAGACATTTCTTCCTTTGGTTGGTGTTTTTTTTCTCTCTCTCTCTCTCCTGGTTATTGCATTGTCTCGTATTGGTTGCCTGTCATGCACGGTAACTGATGGAAGGTACTGCTGCTATATATTGAAGGACTTCGAGGTGTCTTCTTTTTTTAATTTTTTTTATATTCGAGAGTTACGTTTGATATTTTTTAAGGGGTAAACTATGTTGTGCTGTTATATATAGACCCTTATGTATCTTATATTTTGTTCTGCTATTAATGGGGTTTGGCAGAGATGGAGTCAGATGCTGTGTATGTGTGTGTGTGTGTGTGTGTGTGTGTGTGTTTTTTTTTTTTTTTTTTTTTTTTTTTTTTTAGGTGCCAGGGTGGCTGCCCAACATGAAAACAATCATGGCAGCCACAATCTTCATCCCTTAATGGAGTCATCTGATTTAATAATACTTATACGTTCTTTTGTATTATAAATGCATTCATCCGTCTTACACGCACACACACACACACACACAAACTCAAGCTTCACTTTCTGCGTGAAAGCGAAAACCGCTTAGTACGCGTCAATGCCTCTCATTGCACAAACGTTGTCAAAAGTATTGGAACCACTCTGCAATACTCCTTGATCAGATTTCTCTTTTGCGATAGTTAATAACTTCTGTTTACTCATTCATGTACTCCGGGACATCTTGGCATTTCAACTTCCTGTCTTGTTTCGTCGCCATTTTCTGAAGTGTGCTATTTGGTATATATATATATATATATATATATATATATATATATATATATACACACGTAGTATATATGTGTGTGTGTGTGTGCAAATAAATTATTCGGTTAAAACGGGATTCGTCTCAAGTATACAAGGCCCATGAAAACACTCAGGTTTAAAGCTAACGACTACATTTCGGTGGACTGGCTTCCACCCATATAAGTAGTGAATGACAGAAGTTACATAGGCGAAATATATAGTGGGAGACATGCCCTTAGGTGATGCCTGGGGTCACTGCTAAGCCGACGTTGGTTCTTTTAATTGCCTTAATCTGTTTCATAGTTTTAAGGAAGATATTGCCTATATGGTCAGAGTCCCACGCTCCATTGGATAGTTCTAGTTAAATGTAAAAGTTTTAGTTGAGGATCCCTTTACCGAAGCGAGAGAATAAGGATTGATTAAATAATCAAAATGCTTAACGTTTTAGAACAAGGTGTGATCCGACCTCCAGCTTACTCGAAGCGCGTGCTATGTATAATCTACGGTCAAATAGAGGGCGGTTTGACCAACGTAAATTAAAATAGATAAGCTATATTTGATTAGAAATAATTTTTCTGTACTGTTCCCCATGAACATTATTTATTTTTTTTACATTTTCATTCTAATAAATAAACCATAGATATCGATACCTAAAATTCTTGTATATTTAACTCAACGTGAAATGTCTTTTTCAGACCTTTTTAGCCTTTCCTACCCCCCATCAAGAACAAGAAGAAGAACAGCAACAAAGTAGTTATTAGACTCACTCCCCGAGTAAGCGAAAACTGCTAGAAGCCAACGAATGCAGTATACAATATCATATACTCAGGAGTATATGATCCCGTAATGTAAGTTATTGAACGTTCCTGATAGATAAAAGATATGGTCCCTTAATGTAAGTTATTGAACGTTCCTGAGAGAAAAAAAGAATAGTGCGACGGAAAGGCGAATTAACAACGACTGACCCCCGAGTTTTTTGAGCGATTTTTTTTTTCTTTTTTTCTTTGTTAACGCAAGTTCGCTGTGAACCGTCCTGACATAGAGATCCAATGAAGAATCGTTTGCCATGAGATTGTTCTAGGCCGGTCTGTGTTCGTTGTTCGCAGCTCACTGGAGAGTGATGTTTGCTGTATCTGTTATACACGGCCACTGGCTTTCGATTTGTGGGCCCAGAGAGAGAGAGAGAGAGAGAGAGAGAGAGAGAGAGAGAGAGAGAGAGAGTTGGAATGATTTACTCTGTACACTTTTTGTTGTACAGCATTTTATAATATGAGATTTTTTTTTTAGTATTGTTGGTATTTGCATCATGAGAGAGAGAGAGAGAGAGAGAGAGAGAGAGAGAGAGAGAGAGAGAGAGGGACATTCGCATGAAGAAGAGCTGGACTCATCTACTATGTATATTTTTTTTTAGTATTGTTATATGACATGAAATATTTTTTTTAGTATTGTTTGCATTAACATCATAAAAGAGAGAGAGAGAGAGAGAGAGAGAGAGAGAGAGAGAGAGAGAGAGAGAGAGAGAGAGAGGAAAATTTCCACGTGCCATATTTGTTGAGTAAATGTGTGATGTAACTTGAAAAATGAGGTTGTCAGTGTTAGCATTTACATTAATAAAGGAGGAGAGAGAAATATTCGCTTCGTGCAGTGTCTTGCAAAAAAATAATAGTTGATATACATTGAATGGTTTTTGTTATTGTTACTATTAATAGCAAAATACAGTAAGGTTTTCTATTTCATGTGCAATTTTATATAATGTAACACGCCATTATGTTTTTTAGAAGATTTTATACGTTCATAATCTGTATAAAAATATTTACTTAATATTACACTTCCTGTTAAGTGAATGAATGTGTGAGAGAGAGGAAGAGAAGGTTGTTTTGGTAATGTCCCAAGGAGAGAGAGGAGGAAGAGTGATAGGAAAATAAGGGAAGGGGGGGGGAGAGAGGCGAGGAGAGAGAGAGAAGAGATAGAGAGAGAGAAGAGAGAGAATGGAGAGGGAGAATTGAGGAGAGAGAGAGAGAGATTCAGCTAAATGTGAACAAGAACATATTTCCTTATATAGATATCACTGTTGTTTCCATTTATGTAATTTGCCCTTGAGAGAGACAGACAGACAGACAGAGAGAGAGAGAGAGAGAGAGAGAGAGAGAGAGAGAGAGAGAGAGAGAGAGAGAGAGAGAGAGATTCAGTAGTTTGTAATGTGGCTACCAATTTTGAATATTGGTATTCAAAATATCACCAATCCGTGTCCGGCTAAAGGAATTTATAGCAGAAATGTGAACGAGATATCAATATCACTGATGTTTCCACTGAATCCATTTACGTGATTCGCCCTTGAGAGAGAGAGAGAGAGAGAGAGAGAGAGAGAGAGAGAGAGAGATTCACCTAAATGTGAACAAGAACATATTTCCTTAAAGCAAAATCACTGATGTTTCCACTGAATCCATTTACGTGATTCGCCCTTGAGCCCGAGAGAGAGAGATTGAGCGAGAGAGAGAGAGAGAGAGAGAGAGAGAGAGAGAGAGAGAGAGAGAGAAAATCCCTGGGAACTGGGGTTTTGGATGGTAAACAAATCTGTATATTAAAACTCTCAGCCTTTTTCCTGGCCCCTTTTGTCTGGCGTTTTGTCCTTCCCCTCTATTCATGCCTGAAGGGTGCTCAGGGGACGAGAGATCATGCATCTACGATATTTGGGAAAAGGGGGCAGGTTGGGCGGGGGGGAAACAGGGGGCAAATCTAATACGTTCATGCATACATGCATGCATGCGCCCATTGACTCGCAGCTTTTATATATATATATATATATATATATATATATATATATATATATATATATATATATTTCTTTCCGATTGTTCCATAATTTTTGGCACACTTACCTTTAATTGCATATTTAATATCATATTGCCTTACCATTACTTTCCCTTTTATGGGGCTCAGATATATATATATATATATAGTATATATATATATATATATATATATATATATATATATATATATATATATATATATACATGTTAGTGTTTTTTTTTCAACATCTGGCTGTTCATTGCTAGAAGTAGCAAATAAAAGGAAAGAAGAAGAAGGGAAGAGACAAATGCACTACGATCAAGGAAAAGAAAGTCGCCAAGCCGACTATTAACATCTACTAGAGCCTTGACAGGCGGCAATAACCTGCATGACCGACGGAAAGGAGCTCGCACGTCGAGCTCAACGGAATAATGACTGAAATAATATCAGTAGAACAGAGACTGTTGAAAGATAGTTTATCGTGGGAAGAGGGACTCGATTAGTTTATTTATTTATCAAATCACCTCTGTTTCGTCGTATCATGGAGTGTGACAGGAGATGATCCCTAATTACTAGGGTGACATAAAGCTATTATGATTGAGTTGATTAAAACAACGCTCATTCTCATATTTTAGAAGGAACCCGGCAATATGACGTAGATGACCTTTCGAAGATGAGAATTGGTTTTGAATAACAAATAAGAGGTGTATGGAATTCTCTCGCTGATATAATCCATAGTGAATTGGCATATCATCCTCTTATCCATAGTGAATTGGCAATTCATCCTTTTAGACGTTCGAACCTATATACTAACTGTTTGGACAAAGATTGGATCATAAATTGTGATGTCAAAGTTCTGTCGTAGGAGATGATATCTGTTAGAATATTCTTCCCCTTGACAGCTCCTGTTGACAACGTAGCTTTATCATAGAAGGTCAAAACGTATTAGTTCCAGTGACACACCCTAATGTTAAGGGTTGTACCAAGGTTAGGGTAGCTTCATTTCTGCTGCTGAATAAAATTGAACACGCACAACTGCGTATACATACACATTCATTTGGGGACCAAGTGTGTGGATGTTAAAACTCATGTTGATCTGATAAAAAATAAATGAGTATTTTGGTAAAATATATCGTTATAGTACGAAACATAATAACATTTCGAAGCTAGCTTTTGTATATGAGGTTCATCTAACAAAAGTAATTTTACGAGGATCTATGTATCATATCGGTTTACATTTGTAACTTGATGTACATGCACACCGTATTTAGAAAAGTGGTTCAAAATTTATCGTCGAATTGCTTTATAAACATTATTGGCTATGGAGTAGATATTAAAATAACCTAACTATACTGTGATATATTTATTGGCACCACTTGTCCAAATTCAGTAATAATTCATAAATTTTTACTTTCTTTTTGCATTTTTATTCTTTATATTAGCATGTTTTCCTTCAGTTTTCTCCCGTGGACAATGCCTACAATAAACATATCAACTGATTTTGCAAACCAGTATAAAGTAATTATTATTTTAATTAGAGAAATGCCGCCCATTTTTATCATTGGCATTGTATATGATATAGCCCCTCATCTGTCCGCATATGATTTTTAGCCTTCTTCTTTTAGAAATTAGATGATTGTATGTTATTATCATTTCATTTTAACAATTAAAGAAAAATTACAGTATGACACCATGTGTCCAAATTCAGTAATAACCAACAAAGCGAATAATGAGATGTCTTCCCTCACTACCATATACAGTTAAGGTCTCATTACGTCAGTCCTTTGATTCTCTTTATGTGAATCAATGAGAAATAATAAAAAGAAATAAATCTAGAAAGGAAATTCGTCGAATGAAGAAGGAATTCTGTCCCCCTGGTCGTTCGTTCATGCGTGGTCATATTCATTGTTCAGTCTCCAAGTGTCTATGAATAGGGCGCAGGAGAGACTTTCTTCCATTTTATTGTAAGGGATAACAAAGGGAAATAAGTGTGTTTGTGTGTGTGTGTGCATGTGTGTGAGTGTGTATGTGTGTGTGCATGTGTGTGAGTGTGTATGTGTGTGTGTTTATTTGCGCGTGTGTGTGCAAGGTCTAAAGAATTCTTTAAACCTTGCGTGTGTGTGGTTTAACTTTTTTTTTTAACTCGTTGTTGTGCACCGACAAATTGTCTTGAGAGAGAGAGAGAGAGAGAGAGAGAGAGAGAGAGAGAGAGAGAGAGAGAGAGAATATGCTTATGTTACCACAATATATGATGATTATAATGTAATGTTGAAACAGCATGCGAATGTAAGTTCAAGGGGTCCATTGGCTCTTGCATGTGCATGCATATATACGTACGTACATACATAAACGTACATGTATATATTTTTTTGTGTGTTAGTGTATTTAGTTGGTTTTTGCTCTTTGCTTCTTATCGATAGTTCCATTATTGTTGGCACACTGTACGTACGTTTAATTGTATATTTATATCATATTGTCTATCATTACTTTCTCTTTTCTGGGGCACAGATTATTTGCTCTTTGTGTTTGCCTTCGTTTTCCCCCTCTTTTTCTGGCTTATTTTTACTTCCTTTTCAGTATTTTTTATTCTTTATATCCGCACGTTTTCTTTCAGTTTTCACCTTTGGCAATAAATCAACATTTCACCTTATTTTGCAAACTAATATTAAGTACTTATTATTTTATTGATGAAAATATCACCTACTTTTTTTATCGTTGGCATTGTCTATGATATAGCCTCATCTGTTCGCTTATGATTTTTTTGCTTTCTACCTTTAAATATTAGATAATTTTCTGTTATTATCATTTCATTGTAACACTTGAAGAAAAATGATAATATGGAAAACCTTTTCCGTTTTTCAACAGTATGAATACGGCAGTGATTGATGTCTTTTGTTTAAACCATCCATGATTACTTTATATTACTCACAAGATTTAGTTCTAATTTTTGTCAAGCAGCGAGGGCAGCGGGATGGTAGACCCCAATATTTTTTCATTGCCCAGACTCGAGGAAAAACTTGAAAATAAAAGGGGGAAGAAAAGGTGTAATTCTAACCAGATTGATTGGCTTCAGTGTTTGGGTAACTCCTCGACAAGGAGGCTTCGTTTTATTGTTTTATATTTGAGGTTTAATTGCTTGGATTTGAAGTCGGCAGCAGGCCTGGGCTTCATGTTTTGAACAAAAAGTGGGTCTTTAACCTACAACAATTATCTAGAATTTGGGAAAGATAGGACTGTAACTCATGGAGAGAAGGGCTCTTTATGAGGTGCGTTGCTCAGCCTTGCCGCAGGCTTTCTCTCGCTCTCCAATGGCTTCTTTGTGCTCATACGCTGAAAGCCTACTACCCATAAAAATTTTTTTGATAAATATCGCTGTCATTTTTGAAGCGCATGCCTCGCGAAAACAGGCCATTGCGGGAACGGTGCGGAGATGAAATTTTCCCTGAAGCTTATGCCCTAATCACTCACTGTCTTACGCATATCCCAGCGTCATTTCAAACAGATTTATGCTTCCTTGTAAGTCGTTCGTCTTCCGCGCTTTCACGTCGGCCCGCTTGGATGTGACACCTGATGCTTCGTATGTTTGCTTTCTTTAATGCGTATTAACGACTTCCTCGTTTTATTTCCTTCCTCTTTTTCCCCAACTTTCTCGGCAGCATTGCACAATCTGTGGTGCCCCAGAACAGCTTCTGCTTGTTGGAAGGTAAATGTGAGGTGATGTCCCAAGGGCCTGTTCGAGGCAGGGGCAGGAATTTGTTGAGCCAACTTTCCGTTACTGAAGTAACGTGCTCTTGATAAATGATTTAGAAAGAGAACATTGGTCAGTTACAAAAGGCGTAAGAGTAAGTCGGTGTCATTGTAAGTGAATCATTTATTAAGATTTAAAGCGAAGAGGAAATTGAACCAACATGCTTTGACGTGGGTTTGTCTTGTAGAGAAACGTGGAACAGGGAGAATGGGTCAAAGATTAGGTCTAGCATAAGTAATATAATAGAGATACAGAAGTTGTAGAATAAATTAGCTTAATTATTTGTGAATTGCAGGTAAGGTTGACAAAGCATTGTTGACCTTATTGCTGTTTAACAGTTTTTGTGTAAATAAAACGCTTTGAGTTATCGGAAATATTTTGGTCAGGTTTCAGTCCATGATTCAGCTACTGGTAAATTAATTAACTGATGGCTGTGGGTCTTGTCGTATTCTGTAGCCATCACGTATTAGGGGAAACCTTATTTAAAAGAAAATTAATAGTAATTATTTATATTAGCTCCAGTGCCTGACACTGGTTGATTTTTTAAATCTTTTACCATTATTAACCTTAATTAGTTTAGATACAGAGCTTCGAAATTAGTCACACAATAGGACCATCATTTTGGAGTGAAAGTATCTTGTTTCGTACAAGAGCACCGATGAAAAAGGTTTATTACAAATTGTCCAATAAAACTCATCAAATAGTTCGGTTTCGCATTTCATAGGAACATATCGGAGTCTGGAAATTTAATCCACACGGTATTTTCAATCCTTGTAATATTTCCATGGTAATAAATTGCAGCAGTTATAATTACTACACGGTGCTTGTCACCGAACAACTTCGACAGCTCCAGATGGTAAGCTTGGAAATTGGGAACACTTTAGGTCCTTGGTAGAGGAATGAGAGTTCCCAAGGGCCTCTTGTATCACTGCTTTGTCTCTTGCTTCCCTTCCCAATTCCCAAGAGCGCAATTCCCCTCCCCCCCTAAAAAAAAATTACCCTTATGATGGGAGTGAATTCCATATTTCAGTGAACATACGGTTGAGTTCTCGTCCACCCGACGAGTAAGATTCGCAGCTGGTCGAACGTTTAATTAATATGAATACATTATTCATCCTGGTTTCCGTTAATGCATTAGTATTTAATATATTGAGTGGGTATTACCTTATATGAATTAGGTATTTGATTTTCTTAACGTATTCATCTCTTTTAGATATTTTATTTATTTGTGTACTTGTAATAGTGTGCCAGGCTAAATCTACCGGAGTTAGCCAAAGGTTTATCTTTTGACTTATTATTCATAAAACAAGATGCATGCGTGATTATCATTGTAGTTCACCCATAAAATTCAACTATTATTATTCTTATTGATGTCGATATTATTATTATTATTATTATTATTATTATTATATTGATTATATTATTATTATTATTATTATTATTTGAAAAATACGCATAGTAATGCATAGTAGCACAAGTCTTGAAATGGAGTTACAAATCCAGTTATATATATATATATATATATATATATATATATATATATATATATATATATGTGTGTGTGTGTGTGTGTGTGTGTGTGTGTTTGCGTGTGTGTATGTACATTTATTTAAAGAAAAATCTATACAGAAAGCTCTCGGAGAACTGTTCGGTTTCCAATCTCAATCTCATTATTATTATTATTATTTTTTATTATTATTATTATTTATTATTATTATTATTATTATTATTATTATTATTATTATTATTATTATATGAGAATCGAGGAGCACTACATATTCCTCCAAGAACGCAAGTATTATTATTATTATTATTATTATTATTATTATTATTATTATTATTATTATATTATTATTATTTTTTATTGTATGGTGGAAGTAAACCTCTTTTAAACACGTTTCATTAAATATTATTGCTGCATCAGCTGCATTAATTTTTTGGTAAAGGTTCTTTCTCTATTATTATTATTATTATTATTATTATTATTATTATTATTTTATGAAGGAGAATCGAAGCTCTGCTTATTCTTCCAAGAACGAAAGTACTTAACCTGACGTTTTAAGTTTCCCTTCAGCAGCCTCCTCCGGGGCAGAGGCCGGGGGGGAGGGGGGGGGGGGGGGGGTCAGTTGAATCGGTAGTACATTGTCTCCTAGACCGGACCCGACTGACGGATTCCATTGTTTTCCGAGGAGGAAGGAGACCGTATCGGCGATAGTGATGGCGATTGTCTTTTGGCCCGGTCCAGATTTAGGGTAGACCTCCTTTCTGGAAGCCTTTTAAATTCTCTCTCTCTCTCTCTCTCTCTCTCTCTCTCTCTCTCTCTCTCTCTCTCTCTCTCTCTCTCTCTCTCAACAGACTCCGGACGAGGAAGTGAGCGATATTGGGGTTTAAATTCTTGTAAGGCTCTCTCTCTCTCTCTCTCTCTCTTATTGACCAAAAAATTGAATTAGCACCTGGTCGTTAGTCGAGTGATGAGGTCGTAGTTTTGTCTGAAGGAGAAAGATGAAATGAAAGTAATTGCCTTGTAGATAGTGAAACCATTTACAAAGTATTGTGTGTGTGTGTGTGTGTGATTATTTGAAGTTGTTAGGGTGATTGGAAACTTGGATCTGTATCTAATTATATTAAAAGGTCTGCTAACCTAAATGTATATACACGCACCACATACATGTATGTGTGTGAGTGTTTTTGTGTATATATATATAGATAAATAGATATAGATGCACATATAAATCTGATATTAATAGTATACAGACGAAAATATCCTGTTATGCACATTTTAATTCTTTCAAAACTATCTTAATATGCGTGTTTACATAACTCATGAACTCTGCTCAGATCTACTTTTTTATCTTACTCTATATTACCTGTTTTGATGTTGATGCTTTAGGAAAAAATATAAAAACATTTCTTGTAAGTTTGTTTTTCTAAAAACAATTCAATGATATGTTTTATTAATACAATAATAACACTGGTTTCATATGAGTGTTTTTATAATCTCTTAGAACATATTTTTATTTCCAAATGCGTACTTTTTTAATACATATAAAAACTGCTGCACAATGGTTTCTCACCAAATATAAAGACTAATGAGATACTTATTACAATAACACATATAAAAACTTGTAAGATTCGTATTTCAATAATGAATCCATTCAAAACCTGTTCAGAAATGCAGAGTAATGAGATACTTATTACAATAATACATATGAAAACTTGTAAGATTCGTATTTCAATAATGCATTCAAAACCTGTTCATAAATGTAAAGATTAATTTCACAATTGAATTCAGCAACGAAGATCATCTCCCCTTCCTCGAAGTCCTAATTACGAAGACTACCCCGAAGATGACCACCGTCGTATACACCAAATCTACCAACTTGGGACTTTACTTAAATGGAGAGAATGAGTATCCTGCGAGGTTCAAGACCACCACCGACAGGGCCTTCGTGAGGAGGGCCTTAACGCACTGTTCAGCGTGGCAGGACACCCACGCAGAACTGGATCGAGCCTCACAAATGATGATTAACAACGGTTACCCCAACAAGCTGATCAACAGGGAGATAAGAACAGCTTTAAACAAATGGTACATGGAGGACGGAGAGAATAAAGAGAATCCCCCCTCCGAGGATATACGAATTTTCTACAAGTCCTTCATGCACCACGGATACAAAGAAGAGGAGAGATGCATCAAGAAGATTGTGGAAGAGAACGTCACCCCCGTGGAGGAAGGGAAGAGGCTCTCTCTTATAATCTATGATAAGAACCGAAGAACAAGAGACCCGTTTATGAGGAATAACCCACCCTGCCTGCAGGAGACCCCCTGAAGCAGAATGACGTCGTCTACCGGTACACATGCCCTATTCAAGGATGCTCTGGAGTCTATATCGGTATGACAACGTTACGACTGTCTAAGAGGATCTGTCACGCCAGAACGGTGCCATCAAATACCACGCCCTCACCGCCCACCAACAGCACGTCATGCGAGAGGATATCGTGAAAAACACGGAGATAATTGGAAGAGCCCCTGATCAGCGACGCCTACGCCTCCTTGAGGCGTTATTCATTCTTGAACAAAAACCCCTCCTAAATATGACACAGGAAACCTTCCTAATGCCCACCTGTGTAAGGAAGGCCCCAACCCCCCTACCTCCAGACGATAACACCAGCGCACTGGACGGGACCAATATTGAAGAGGTTGGAAGAAATACCAGGAGTTACGTCGCCACGGTCGCAGCCAATGAAAACCCGGCTCCAGGTGACGCGCCTCGAGAGTTTCCGACGCCTGGCCGCCAGCCAATGAAAAGTCGAGCATCCTCCGGGTCCTGCAGGAGCATCTGTGTGCGCCCGCACGACCATGATATATAGAGAAGGGATACGGGCTGCTCTACGAGCAAGAGCCCGTGCTGGCACAAGGCCAGATTAATCTCAAACAACAACACCACCAAGATTCAGTCCTCCAGCAACCATCGCTGTGACCATGCCCTGGAAGATCTGGGCGAAACGTCAGAGAGAGAGAGAGAGAGAGAGAGAGAGAGAGAGAGAGAGAGAGAGAGACTTGTAGTAGTAATAGCAGTAATAAAGATAATTCAGTATGACTACACCGGATTTGACTATCCCCTTTGGCACGTTGCTTGCCAGTTTCAGCAACATTGAGAAATCCTTAATAAGGGAAATAGAGAAGACTCTATACAAAATTAATGGAGCTAATGCAGCAATCTTTTTCACCAAGACTTATTACAATAATACATATTAAAGCTTGTAAGATTCGTATTTCAATAATGCATTCAAAATCTGTTCAGAAATGCAGAGAATATATTACGTATAAAAACTTGTTAGATTTGTATTTCAGTAATGCATTCGAAACCTGTTCAGAAATGCAAAGACTAATGAGATACCTATTGCAATAATACATAAAAAAACTTATAAGTATCTTATTTCAATAATACTTTCAAAACCTGTTCAGAAATGCAGACTAATGAGATACCTGTCACAATATAATACTTATGAAAACTTGTAAGATTCGTATTTCAATAATGCATTCTAAAGCTGTTCAGAAATGCAAAGAGTAATGAGATACTTATTACAATAATACGTATAAAAGCTTGTAAGATTCGTATTTCAATAATGCATTCAAAACCTGTTCAGAAATGCGTGTTGCAGTGACGCACGATCCGTAGAGCAGGTTGTATGTGACAAAAAGCCGTATCCCCGTAAAGTGGCTGATTTTATATAATACGAGGCGCCCAGTCATTGACACGTTCGGCCTCTTAACAACGGCGTCAAGGACCCGAACTATCTTGTAGGAACTTCCGAGTTTTAAATGCCACTTCACACACACACACACACACACACACACTTCCAAACTTCGTCGTCGCCGTCACGTCACCGCCCCTCGACATACACGCACTGCACGCCCGTTTCGAAAGCACTCCCCCTCACGCCCGTAGTGTGGGAGGCTGGGAGTTCATTCTGGATGCTAAAAAGGTCCCGCCTTTTCAACCACTTCGACTTCATCGCTATAGCTCTCTGTTGGTTACTATAGTATAGTATAATATAGTATAGTACAGTATATTTGTTTGTCCTTATATGATACAAATTCTTTAAATTAGCAGAAAATTCGCCGAAGCAATTTAATGCTTATATGGCGATAACATAAGGCAAGTTTAATAATTGTATACATAAAAGATATGCAAACTTTACAAGCTAAAACACAGACATAAAAATACATGGGTCTAGCCCATTTTGACAAAGGATTGTAATATTAAGAATCAGATACGCGTGTTTTCAATTCAGTCTATGCTCTGTCATATTTAATATCTTCCGGGTAAACCATCTTATGAGAATGCTTTGTTTTCTATGTTTTTCTTTATTTGTTCCATAAAACATCATTAATGAATTTTTTTTATTGTTGTAAACACCTCTTCCTTCGCCATCTTGTTTTGTGAATTGGGTTAAATGCTTGTGTGCTTGTTTATATCCACGCATAACAAATGTATGTTTGGCCTATTATTATTATTATTATTATTATTATTATTATTATTATTATTATTATTATTATTATTATTATTATTATTATAAAAAACAGCCATTTCTTCACTTTCATTGTTTCCACTGCAGTCGGATAACCTTCTTGTTTTTAGAATGGGCTAAAATGCTTTCATGCTTGTTTATATGCATGCATAACGTAAAAGGATGTTTGCCCTATTATTAATATTTATTTTTATATTATTATTATTATTATTATTATTATTATTATTATTATTATTATTATATTATTATTATTACAAACAGGTATTTCTTCATTTTCATGGTTTCCAATGCATAACCTTCTTCTTTTTTAATTGGGCTAAAATGCATGCATGCTTGTTTATATGCATGCATAACGTAAATGGATGTTTGCCTTCATAGCGTGTTATTACTTTTTAATGGCCTTCACCATTTCCTACCCCCAGACAATTCCTGTTTTTGTTTTGCATCGCGGAACGATTCCATATTATTTTAACAGTGAAAGTTACGGAGCCTAACTCCGAACTGGTGACTACTAAAGCTAAAAGCCCAGGTTGCGTAAATGTCGACGGTTTTTTAAGCAGCCGGTGCGATAATGAATATTTGCTTTCGCAGCACCGTTAGCGGAAGACTTAGAGTACCGTTTCAACGCAGAAACGCCATCAAACATAAAGTAATAGCGTCACCCCCCGTGTCGTTTAGGGTACACACGTGAGAGCCGAACCTTGTATGCGTAACTGAGTTACGCATATACGGTTACAAGGTGTCAAAATGTAGAGGACGAACCGTAACCACGTTAAGCACGTAACTTCATTTCAATCCACTGCGATCACCAGTCTGTATCTGTCCGGGTTGTTTACCCGACGATGGCCACCATGCAAGTAGCAGCTGCCGCGTACATTTATACACATTATTTAACGAAGATGAAGCGAAATAAAAGAAGATGGTGGCAATCAAGGTTATATACTAGAAGGGTAGAAATAGTGGACGGGAATTACTCGCTGACTTGAGATTCCAAGAAGTCTTTTCTTCGTAATAGCTAATAAATTGAAGGACCTCTTCGTCACTTCAATCAGCCAATCAGCCATGGTAGACATATACGTACTGACTGACCAAAACAAGGGACTCTACTATGGACGGTCTTGTTCATAGTCGGTGTTAACAAGTTCAGCAACCTCTGTTGTTACGCGTGTCATACAGGCCCCGTCCACACATGGCGTAACGTTCAAAGAGACCTCCCTTTGATGCGGGGCCCAAAAACCGACAATTGGCGGGACGGAGGGCGAACCGAGCCTCGAACCTCGCGGGTTCGGGGTTCGGGTTCGAGGAACCGTCCACACTTGCGTTTTTGTTACAAGAATCGGTTACAATACAAGGTTCGGTTCGCACGTGTGTACCCACCTTACCTAATAACGGCGTTGAATAGCCCATTGGATTCCGGTGCCACCCCCGTAATTCCGAGTTTATTATGCTTTCAAATGAGACACGTGCTTAGTGCGGCGACTGTGAAAATCTACTTCTTCTTTATGATTGCGTGATTGGAAGGAGTCTGGGATGTTCACCGAATAAAAAAAAAAAAAAATGTGAATTAAGGTTTTATGCCTTCATGGAATTAATAAGTAAGTCTGACTTCTGTTTCATTTGTATTTTTCTTGCGTCTATGTCTATACTTATTAAAGGTATGCCTTTTTACAAAAAGGGGGAAAAAAAAAAAATGTGAATTAGGGATTCTGCGTTCATTTGTATTCTATGTCCACACTTGAGGGGATGCCTTTTTACAGAAACCAGCGAATTAACCATTCAAGCGCGTGATCGGTATGGTCTGGTCGATTCTCCGGCATTCCACGGAGGGGTTAGAGATGTGTATTTCAGGCGATGGAAGTTCGCCCTCGACGTGGTTCGGAAGTTGAGAAAAGCCGTTGGTCCCGTTGCTGAATAACCTCTGGTTCCATGTAACGTAAAAACACTATACAAACAAACAGTAACCAATTAAGAGAACTGGAGATGGTGATCACGGAAAATGTGAAAATTTTTAATAAAAACCCTTCTTCTTCTTCTTCTTCTTCTTCTTTCCCACCGTTATCCCTACATTAAGGGGTCGGTTGCCTGATGCGCCTTCTCCTCCACTGCCCTCTATCAAAGGCATCATCCTCCACCAAACCTCTTCCCTCCATACCTTCCTTCACTTTATCTCGTCATCTAATTGCCTGCCTCCCTCTCGCTCTTCTTTCTCTTAACAGTTTCCTCCCAAACCCTCTTCACTCCCTCCTCGTCATCAATCCTCAACACATTCCCATACCATCTCAATCGTGACTCTCTTGTCACCTCTGTAATCTTTACTAAGCCTTCCCTTCTTCTTAGTTCATCATTTTCCAATCTCTCAAAACTATTATTAGTTAAAATTGTAATTTTTATGAAGGTGTTCAAATATCTCTTTGAATTCACGGAATTAAATTGAAAATATTGCTAGTGTTTATGAAAGCTAGTAGACTTAATAGTTTCAAAAGACGTTTTAACATTAAGCAAAATTGCAAATTTGAAGTATCAGTGAATAGTTGTATTATTTAATAAATCAAAGAAGACTACTTCACAGTTGAAAAATAGTTTGCCATATCGAAACAGGAACTTTTTAGAGTTGGAAAAACTTTTAATTTTTTAGAATCATTAAGCGCCAATAGCATTTGATGATTTGCGTAATGCACCTTCGGAAGAGTCGTAGAATATAATGGATTTTATTGCTCATAGTCAACTTCATTATGTTGTCAAAATGTCTGATTGTTATTGCAGTTACGGAGCGCGCCGCGATTTCATATTACCGGAAGTTGGTGTAATTATCTCAATACTCATTTTGTTCCAGGAATGTTTTTAACTAACGATCATCGAAGAAGAACTCCGTTTTAATATTCAACTGGAGTCATTCTCTGAATTCGTGTGAGTTACCGAAGTCAAAATCGATATTATTAGGTTATTGCAATATTGGTAAATTGTAAAGGTTTCCAAATGAGGTTCATGTTGTTTAACCTTTGATTATCCCTTTCTGTAATGTTATCGACGTTTCCTCTCGAACGTTTAATTATTCATTTCTGTAATGTAATCGACATTTCCTCTCGAACCGTCGATTATCCCTTTCTGTAATGTAATCGACGTTTCCTCTCGAACGTTTAATTATTCCTTTCTGTAATGTAATAGACGTTTCCTCTCGAACGTTTAATTATTCCTTTCTGTAATGTAATAGACGTTTCCTCTCGAACGTTTAATTATTTCTTTCTGTAATGTAATAGACGTTTTTGTCGTAAACGTTTCTTGAGATGTGGAACATTTTATATATTTTTGGAAAATTCCGACCAATGTGATTGTTGAAAAAGAACTCCGTTTTAATATTCAACTGGATTCATGATCTCAATTTTTAGGAGGAAACGAAGGCTAAATCTAAGAATATTACAATGTTAGTAATCGTAAACAATTCCTGGTAAATCTCTTCGTCAATGAAAGTCGTGTTGGTAAACTAATCGACGTGTTCTGGTGAAAATAAAAGATTTTTACTTTTTTTTTTTAGAAAGGTCCGGCCATTAAGATTTGTACTTTTTTCCTCTTTAGTTGGGAAAGGTCCGCCCAATTGAGAAAGGTCCGACCAATAAGATTTGTACTTTTTTTTTTTTTGAGAAAGGTCCAACCGATAAGATTTGTACTTTTTTTCCTTTGAGTATGAAAAAAATATTAACACAATCTAACCTAACCCAGAAACACTTGAGTGTTCCCAAGGTACAAGATCACATCACTATTTGATAACTTGAAACCTGGACGAGTTTGCCATATATTCGTGATGATATCCCGATGACAGTGAATTATTGGACAAATTAGCGAGAGAAATGAGTCATAATATAACTGTAAAGTTTAGCAGTTTTGTGGAATCTACCGATTGTTTTTTGTCTCGGTGATAGCTTTTTCTTTTCCTGTGTGAATATTTATCCTTTTATTAATTTCGGTTTCATTAAAATAATGAATGCGGAAATGTTTTTTGAAAAATAAATGTAAAAAAATGGATGAACTGCTAATTTTTAGATTTAAATTACATCCAGCATTTATAGAAATATGTTTACCCTGCATGTTGAATCTATTACAGACGCGCGCTCGCGCGCGCGCGACACACACACACACACACACACACACACACACACACATATATATATATATATATATATATATATATAATATATGTGTGTGTGTGTGTGTGTGTGTGTGTATGTATGGATGTATGTGTAAGATTCGTAAGCGTATTCATATTTATATACGTAATATGTTGAATCTAATTCGACCTAATTATCCGTGAATAATTGCATGAAAGCCAGGTTTTCGCATCCTCGGTCTTCCGTTTCGTATATTATAAATTATTCCGAGCAATTTGCATACTTCAAAAGCTTTTGAATCGTGAGAGCAAACATCGTCGTCCATATATTGGATATGTGTTTGCAGGGAGGGAGGAATGTCCTGGTAATTTGATTTACTTTGAGTGATGGCTGTCAATAGCTGTTTCTCTCACGCGCCCCCTCTTGCATTGTGTCTTCCGTAGCTTTGTTTCTTAGAGGGTCTTGACAAACCCTAGTTTTTATCTGCTGATGAAGGATAAGGGAGATCAGGGGAAGTGTTTCAACACATCCCAACGAGAGGCACTTCGCTGGGAATATTATAGAAAGCTCTTTTCTTGATATTTTCGGACAGCAGATGGGTGAAATGAACTCTTTTTGACTATCTCTGCAAGAGAACCGGAAATGGAGGAAAGGTTTTTCAGTATCTTTCTTGTCCAGAATAGGAAATGGATATTGGACTGCTTCAGTTTCTTATCCGGAGGAGAACGAATGGAGAACGAATTTTTTTTTTTTTTTTCTTTTCGTGTCTTTTCCGGAAAGCAGGAAATGAAAACCGGACATTCGAGAACGTTTTCCGTACAGTTTTCTGTTTTAAGTACAACCCTCATTTTTATTATTGCTATTCATATTTGCTTGAGAGTTTTGTGATGTGGAGTGGATGCTGCAGAAGTGTGTGTGTGTGGGTTTTGCGGAATATCGAGATCAGAAAGGGATTGAATGGAAAAACGAGATTTCGGAATGGGATTTTTTTTTTTTTTTTTTTTTTTTTTTTTTTTGAGATTGTAGATACCATACTGAAATTCTGCAAAATTGATCTTTCCATCTAGGTTGGTTAGAAATTTCTCTTTGCTTATTTTTAATATAAATTTTATTTCTTGAGTGTTCTTATGAAATAGAAAAAAAAAACTGCCAAGGATGATAAACTAACCGAAAAATATTAATTTGATTTATTTACGAATGCTCCAAAAGACCAATAGCAATCGCTCCCGTAATATGAGCTTTGAGGGACATTGGAGGGGAAGTAGAATATATATATATATATATATATATATATATATATATATATATATATATATATATATATATAGTTCCGAAACTAATGCGTTTGCCTTTAATTTTATTGAGTTTCTGAAACGCGTTTGTATCGGTTATAGCGATGTTAAGGGTATGGGAAAATTCATAGAATTCTCTCCCGTTGTTTTTTATTTATTTGTTTTATCTTTATTTTTTAAATTTTGGGGTCACTGCGCTGAGGTGGAATACAGTAGGTTATTTTGTAAGGGAAAGTATCTCTTAGGAGTGTTTCTTGTCTGGCCTCTTATTACAGTAATATCATTAAGCTTTGCTTCTGAATATAATGAAATGAACCACTTTTTTTAACTCACGAATAAAAAGAGTAAAAGAACGATAAAAGAGATTAGACTCTGGAAGCGACTTAGGTCTAAAGAGGTGTTTTTTTTTTTTTTTTTTTTTTTTTTTTTTTTTTTTTGTTTTTTTTTTTTTTTTTTTTTTTTTTTTTTTTTTTTTTTTTTGAGGAACCATTCTCGTAACTAGCAGGGTTTGGGTTGAGAAAGAAGATTTCTTTATTCATATCCTGAAGTTGTTCAGAGGAAATCGCACTCAAATATACGAGGACATTGCGAAAGTTGAGAGTTCATTGCCAACAACGCACTAGTTGCACTGAGGAATATAATCTTCGTAAACGAATTAGGTAATATCTCTTTCGCCAATACCGAAGCGCTAGACTCTTTACTCGCGAAGCCAAAGAAAAAAGCGTCCAGAGCTCATGTTTCAATATGTTAGTTGGAACCGCAACTTTATTATTATTTTCCAAGGGCTTTTCGTTGTTAACATTGAAGGATAAAGGTTTTGAGATATGTTTCGAGAGGTTTTGTTGCAAAAAAAAAAAAAATTAATCAGAGACTAATATATCGGATGATGTATTAAGCATTATATATATATATATATATATATATATATATATATATATATATTACATGTTTATAATGAACGGTATGAGTGTTAGCTCGGCTCAAGAGACGGACGTGAGGCCTGCAACCTCATCCCTAGAGTTTTGTTGAGAACAGGAAACCTCTAGTGACGAGACAAGGTCTCTTCTCTTTCTCTCTCTCTCTCTCTCTCTCTCGTCGTCTCTCCTCTCTCTTTCCTCTCTCTCTCATCTCTCTCTCTCCTCTCCTCTCTCATCTCTCTCTCATGTATATTATAATGTGTGTGTATGTATGTATGTAGTGTATATGTATGTGATGTATATATATATATATATATATAATATATATATATATAATATATATATATATATATAGTATACGTAAATTTATAAAGTTTAATGTGAACAAATCAAAAGACCATGAACTTCATTAACGAGCATCCACAGCATAGAAAAGAAGACAATAGATCAATGTATTATTATTTTTAAAAAAACGAACCTGATTGTTAATATCTTTTCCCATTGTTCCAAATGAAGTCGATGTTTTTATCGGTACGGATCGTTTTCTGAATAAATTGCTTTCGCATAAGTAAATTATTAGTCGAGATCGCGTTCTCTCTTTCTCCCAAATACATCGGTTGCTCATTATGAACACGGAGCTATTGATAAAAGTCATGAATACAATTCTTCCGAACAGGAAATGAAAATTTGCAATACTATCCTTTTTTTCTTTCATCTGATTTAAAATTGAATGTTATGTTAGGTTTTCTGGCCATGAGATACGCAGTCGGCCAGCAATACCGTAATGAATAACCCATATTTTTCCTCACAAAACTGAAACCCCCGCTTCTCTCTCTCTCTCTCTCTCTCTCTCTCTCTCTCTCTCTCTCTCTCGTCTCTCTCTCTCTCTCTCTCGCATAGGTTTTAACCGCGGCTCCATTATTATGCTTGTGTTCTCTAGTTAAGGTAATTTCAGACATTCTTATTGATTAATTCAGACACTGATAAACATATACTATAATATATACATATATATATATAATATATATATACACACACATATATACACACTATACATACATAAAATACATACATATAGATTTCTCCGCTGTGTCCCGGTTCGAATCCATGCGAGGAGGGATTTATTAACAACTGAAACAATAAATTCCCCTTCTGTTAACACATATCAAAATTTATTAATTCCGAAGTAGAGCGAATTGGATATTAAAGGACCTTTGTAGTTTAATGCATATATATATATATATATATATATATTATATATATATATATGTGTGTGTGTGTGTGTGTGCTGTGTGTGTGTGTGTGTGTGTGTGTGTGTGTGTGTGTATATAAATGTGTGTGTGCGTGCTCACTGTCATGCGTTCTATTCAAGTTCACGGTACACGTCTCCCTTGTTATAATCCAGTTTGTTGATTCATTGAACTTGCATCTACTCCTAAATAAATCATTCAGCTTTGTTAGTTTTGTTTATTTTGTGACTAGACGCATCAGGGATTTACTGCAGAGCTCGAATATTGACTCGTGATTCCATCTGAATATTTTGAAGCCAAAATTAAATGTGAAATGCTGTATAATAACCATGTTCGCTGTTCGTATATCGACTGTTTTTTTTTTTAGCGTACGTGGATTTCACAGTTGTAGTTAGTGAGAGAGAGAGAGAGAGAGAGAGAGAGAGAGAGAGAGAGAGAGAGAGAGAGTGTGTGTGTAATATGGTCGAATGCTAATACAATGCCAGAAATAATCGAGTTTCCCTCCTTTGGTTCTTCATTTTATTTGTCATATATATATGTTTATATACACAATGTAATACATATATATGTATATTATATATTATTTTATATTATATTATATGAATTACTCATCAGTTCTGCTTACAGATTCCCCAACTTATTTATCAAAGATGTATGAGGTTTATAATTCAATACGCTTTTATGAGTTCTGTTTTTTAAAAGCTGTTTAATTAAAGAAAAATTGTCGAATTATAATGCAAACCATGATATTAAAACAACGCTCGCCTCCCTTTATTCTTGGTAATCTCGTCCCTCCTTTCTGAAATAGACGTGCCCCTTCATGCACTGAAGTTGTAACGTTATCTAAATTTTGAGTGATCTTTCACTCAGTCGCTCGGAGGTCGCCTGAGCATGCAAATCCACAAGACGAAAAACACTAGTCATTCTGGCTGATCTGGGTCCATCATCCATCAGTCTATTATTCTTGTATTTTGGTCCTGTTCTTTCTCCTTGCTCGTATTTTATTTTTTGCCACTAAAGAATGGCCTGTTTAGCATAATTTTCCAGCTATAAACCATACTTACGTCTCATCGTTATTTTTCTTTCTCAGTATTTTAGCACTGATTTTTCCCTTATGAATAGTACTTCATTATATGACGGCGTTCATTTCATTTATGTATAATGTATGTATAACTGAATCCCTAAAGTTTGGAACGTGATAAATACGTAAATAAAGGTATATGCCACGAAGCGTTTCACTTTCCCTCGTGCCTTATACCTTTATTCATGCATAATGTATGTATAATGCGTATTAAATTAAAACAGAAATGTGTCGACCTGTTACCTTCGTAGAAATTTATGATTTATTACTCGACTTTCCCTGAATAATTAATGTTTCTCTTTTGTCTGCTTTGGCATCAGCAGCTGTTTATCCAATAAGAAAAAAATATATAAACCGATAAAGTATTAAGTTTGTGATGATGAATTTGCTCACTTACCGGATGCTTGATAACTTCCAACACTAGATTTAATATTCACTAACGACTACTATTATGTTTGGATACAACGGCTCACATTGAGCAAATTCATGTGAATGCAACGACCGCACACAACGATCTCTCAACTTCCCAAGTTGCAGTTAGTTTTTGATTTCATTCCTTCTTTATATAAAAAAAAGACCGTAGACTCATCTTGCATAAAATCATATCCTCGTCAGTAGTAGCATATTGGGCACCGTCATCTGTTTAGTCACAGTTAATTCTTTGTTCTTTTTTCCTTTACCTTACCCTGACTGAGTTCAATTAGCGTTCATTGTAATTTGCAGACATTAGCAAATCTCTCGTTCGTCGGCATAGGTATCCTGCTCCTTGAATTTACGAGGAGCTTTGACGTTTCATTGCGCTTTTAATCTAGTTTCCAATAACTGAAATAAAATTAGTTTATTAAACTGGTAATTATGGTGAACTCCTATTGATTATTTATTCTTTCCCTTTAATATTGAACAGGCAATGAAAGAATTCTGTTCACACACACACACACATATATATATATATATATATATATATATATATATATATATATATATCACGAAAATATACCAGAACGGAGGAATGCATAGATAAAACGAAATCCATCCACGAAGGGAAGAGAAACGATTGAATCCTGCAAGGCGTTTCGATTTCTTGTATAGTGTATGTGTATATATATACACACACTATACATACATACACACACACACACACACACATATATATATATATATATATATATATATTATGTATATATATATATATATGTATATATATATATTGTGTATGTATATTATATATGTGTGTATATATATATATAGTATATATATATATATATATATATATATATATATATATATATATATAAAAAGAATGGTTATCGGGGATGATGTTCCTGAAAGCAAGTTCCTTCAAACACCCCTTCCCTCCCCCTCCCCCTCCCCCTCCCCCACCTCCCCCTCACCATCGCCATCCCCATCCCAATTTCCTGCTTTCAAGAATCAATCCCTCCCCCCTATTACCAAATCAATCTGTCACATCAGCTTGCATCATTTTCAATTCCCGTGAAGCTTATAGCTGTTTAATCAGAGCTGGATATTCGTTTGTTTAAATAATCATTGCTTTGAATTAACACTCCCTCGTGTCCGGGTGATTAATGACACGGCTTCTATGGTAGCGAGACTCGCATCCGCTCGCATCCATCATCGGCTATGCTATGCAGACGTGAAGATGGGTGAGGGAGATAGACAGAGACAGACAAACTCTCTCTCTCTCTCGTCTCTCTTCTCTCTCTCTCTCTAAAGCGGTCTCTCTCTCTCTCTCTCAAGCGTCACAATGATAGTAAGGAGTAGATATGCGCATATATTCAAAGACCGGTAGAACTTGTCCGTGGAGACTTCACTCACATTACAACGTTGTTGGACTCTCTCTCTCTCTCTCTCTCTCTCTCTCCTCTCTCTCTCTCTCTCTCTCTAAGCGTCACAATGATAATAAGGATAGATATGCGCATATATTCGAAGACCGATAGAACTTTTCCTTTGAAAGACTTGCCTCATATTGCAGCATGCTCTCTCTCTCTCCTCACTCTCTCTCTCTCTCTCTCTCTCTCTATCTCTCTCCTCTCTCTCTCTCTCTCTCTCTCTATGTATGTATATATTATATACATATATATATATATATATATATAATATATATATATATATATATATATATATATATTATAATTAACTGTGTGTTTAACGGTTTGACAGATAATTATGTGTATTCAAAATTCCAATCTCTCTCAAATATATCATACAACACTACACAGCATCACCATGCAGAGTAAGTGCGCACTTGCCACTCATTTGGAAAGGGACGTCATTATATTTCACTAATTTCGCTCGCTAAACACCAGCGTTACAAGTAATTCGTATGCGTATACATTATAAGTTCCAGATGCAAATGAATATTCATTCGAATGAAGCATCTCATTCTCCTGAACGTGAAGTCCGTTACGAGCGAGTCAAGTCGGGCATATTGCGTGACTGTAGTAATTTTGTAATCATCGCTTTTATGTTTGTCAAAAAAAAAAAAAAAAAATTATAATGATAATGAAAGCAGGGCAATTCGCTTTTTTTTTTTCTTTCTTTCTTTCTTTTTTTTTTTTTTTTTTTTTTTTTTTTTTTTTTTTTTTAGATCACTCGGCGTTACGCAGTATGCCAGCAATTCAGATCTGTACGTTGGCCTTATTATATACATTTTAATTATGTCTCATTAAAGGGTTTGTGAATCTGTAAATGCTTTTAGGCAGCTCATGGAAAAACGGCAAATCCCGGTTTTACCGAAATATCTCCTTTGTTGCACGCATGTAATGATCGTTCGTAATGAACTCACCTTTATGTCTGGCCCCCGCCCCCTCCCCCAAAAATACTGATTAAGCCTCCGATCCTTCCGGGAAAAAATTTTTAATGAGCTTTCATCCTGTGACTTAAAAAAATGTAATAAGCATTCAATAGAGAGAATTTCGAATTTGTAGATATTACGAACAATCCGATAAGGCTTTGTCCTGTTTCTGTGAAGCCTGATTTGGCTGTGTTCTGTTTATGAACTTTGTGGGTGTTTTAACATGTACCGCCATTTCTACTTTTGTATCAGATATGTCACGAGCTTGATGGCGCGCACTACACTGCGATGGAACCCGATCCCCTACCTACCACGCCCTCAACCGAGGCGGACAAAAACGTTTGCAGGAGGGTGGATGTGTCATGTTTCCCTCTACCCTCACGATCCCCTAGATATCCCGCCCTAGGTGGCAAAGAGATTACAGTTAGGGGTCTAGCGTAGACGTCTGGACTCGGTAAACCAACCGAGATGAATTTGAGGATATGATATAATGCCAGTGTTTGAGATGCGTTAAAATAATATTTGAATATAAAATATAAAAACTATGTTGTCTTTGTCAGCAGCTTGTTAACTATGAAAATATTAATAAATTATTATTATTATTATTATTATTATTATTATTAAGATGGTTTTATTGTTGATAGTGTTGATATTGTCTGTTTTTTTTTCTTGTAGATTTGAAGTTTTGTAATTAAACTTGTCTCAAAAACAATCAGAAATTTCAAATAAGGTAAACATTTCTGAACAACGTCTAACACATGTTTTTCTTCAGTGTCAAATTCATGCACCTTCCTATAAAAACAAAGTATCCATCGTATTTTCGCTAATTCTGTTAATCGAACAATGAAAAAGAAGATCTGTGTATTTTTCTCATACCGCGTTTCTAATTGATATCCTTTTGTCATTTTGCGAGATAAAAGCTCAAAGTTTTTGCTCAGGCTTTTTTCTAAAGTTACGTTTTCTTTTAATCACGCTAATACAAAGAGAGGAGGAGGTTTTTTCCCCCCATTTTTAAATTAATATACTCTTAATGATTTGCTAGATAAAGGCGCGAGCATATCCTTTGTGCTGACTCCTTTGATAATACCAGTGGAGTTTCAGGTGTTTTGAGAACTTATGGACTGCGGAATGAAAATCAGTTTATCTACTGGCATTACAAATATTGAAAATATGAAACGGGGAAGGTAAGTATAATTAAGATTTAGTTAACACGATTTTTTTTTATGTTAGCACGGTTTCAGCACGGAGATTTAAATCCTTCTGTAAAAGCCGTTACATAACAAATCCGGAACTGTTTTTGCTTTAGTCAGAAGTTATGTGTAGGATTCCGTTAAGCATCGAGAAAAAAATGCTTATATACATAACACACATATTATATATATATATATATATATATATATATATATATATATATATATAACACATATTATGTATATATATACATGCATGTAAACATGCAAACATACACAACACACGCTTTTATATACATATGTATATATACATACAAAGAGAGAGAGAGAGAGAGAGAGAGAGAGAGAGAGAGAATGGATGTATGAATACCTACAGACGAACATTTGTGCATGCTACTTTCGAGTCAAGAAATAAAATCAACGAAAAGGCGTAGCGATAGAGACGGATACTCGGTGCGTTGTCCAACTTCCAAAGGACGAGTCTGCTGTGAAACGTATCTGAAGTACTGCTGCTGGTACGAGTTGTCAATGTCAGAGATAGTGGAGGAAGGGAGGCAGAAACCGCTCGCTTCCTCACGCGGCGTGCTCGCTGTAGTGCCTTGTGTTCATCTGGTGTGCTCTCTTGTGCTCATCGGCTGTGAGACTCCGTTCCATTGGGCGCTTTTGTCCTTCTGTTCACGTAGCGCTTTTACCTTTTCTTCTTCCTGGTTTTAAGTCTTACGATTCGAGTTTTTAGTTTTCTGTAAAGGAAAACTATTGAGAATTTATTTTCAGTTTTTTGTAAAAAGTAAAATCTTTTGAGATGTCTATTTTCAGTTTTCCGTAAATGAAAACTATTGAGATGGCTATTTTCAGTTTTCTGTAAAAAAAAAAAAAACTATTGAGTTGACTATTTTCGTTTTTTTGTAAAAGAAAACTATTGAGATGGTTTTTTCAGTTTTTTGTAAAAGAAAACTATTGAGATGGCTATTTTCAGTTTTATCTAAAAATACTGTTGCGATGACTATTTTCAGTTTTCTGTAAAAACAAAACTATTTAGATGACTATTTTCAGTTTTCTGTAAAAACAAAACTATTGAGATGACTATTTTCAGTTTTCTGTCAAAACAAAACTGTTTAGATGACTATTTTCAGTTTTCTGTCAAAACAAAACTGTTTAGATGACTATTTTCAGTTTTCTGTAAAAACAAAACTATTGAGATGGCTATTTTCAGTTTAACGTAAATGTAAGCTATTGAGATAGCTATTTGTCTGCCGAGGCTAGAGGGCTGCAAATTAGTATGTTGATCATCAAACATACCAAATTGCAGCCCGCTAGCCTCAGTAGTCGTTTGTCATTTTATTTAAGGTTAACGTTAGCCATGATCGTTTGTCTGGCACTGCTATAAGTGCCAACAACACAGGCCACCACCTGCCCGTGGCTGAAAGTGTCATGGGCCATGGCTGAGAGTCTCATGGGACGTGGTAAAGTTTAACGCAGCGTTATACGCTGTACAGAAAACTCCATTGCACCGAAGAAACTTCGGCACTTTTTTACTTGCTTAATTTTGGCACAGGCCAGTGGTGCTGGTGACCTCACGCCATTTTGTAGCAAGAAGCAGGGAATATAGAAAGTCAAAGATCTTTTGCATCTTACATCACGAAGGAAGGAAAAAATAATTCAGTAGGAAAGGAACTGTAATTTTTAGCAAACTATTTTTCACGATCTCGAAGTCCCACCAGAGTATTTCTGTATATCTGGATATTAGTCCTTTTTGGTAACACCCACGTATCTCGTTCCGTCCAGCATATTTGCGTTTCTCTTCTGCTTTTTTTTTCTTCCTCTTAGTACATTTTCGCGTCGATGTGGGATATGTTTTTTTTAGTTTTATATTTTTTTTTTATCATTTCTTTTCACCAGGTGCATCGGAGCGGACGCAAGAGTCAGGAAGCTTTTCGATTATTCCAACCTCGTCCTTCGTCGTCTGGATTATCATCTTTAAAAAGAGAGATTTGTAGCGCGGGAGCTTTCTGTTCGTATTTAATTCGACGTTTTTATTTTTTTATACTCGGTAATCAGATTTAATTTTGATAGCCTGTAAGTTTTCATATGAAAGCGCTCCGGGAAACAAATACCTTCCGAAACCACACGAAGTTTTATGTCCATCAACCGCAAAACTGGATTTAGTTTAACATCCGTCTGTTCTTAGCGAGAAGAATACGTTATGATGACATTCCCAGAACGAGTGTTTTTTTTTTTATTTTTTTTTTTTTTAAGGAAAAGCATCATGAACTATCCAGAATAATGACAGATTTTCTCGTGCGTGTGCGTGCGCAGGAGACGTCCTTACGAGGAGATGGATTACGATAACTTAATCTGGGTGAAGTTGATGTTGCTCTCTCGTTAGGCTTTTGATTCCTCCGTCTGTAATGCGATCTGATTAAAGCTTCTATTCTCGTCTGGACAGATGATTTAGCTGCTGTCCAGACGTCTAGCTGGTTTAGCTCCTCCTCCTCCTCCATCCTCAGGTTTGGATGGTGAGCAAACATGATGTCCAAAGTTTCAGATAGTATACAAACTAACTAAAATACAGTGAATTAAGTAAGTTTCTAAACATTCAGACGTACATAATCAGATATATATATATATATATATATATATATATATATATATATATATTATATATGTGTGTGTGTGTGTGTGTGTGTGTATGTATGTATGTCTATACATACATACATACATACATATTTATCTATCTATCTATCTATATATATATATATATATTATATATATATATATATATATACATATATATATATATATATATATATATATATATATGAAAATGATATAATAATATATATATATATACACACACACATATATATATATATATATATATATATATATATATATATATATATATATATATATATATATATATATATATATATAGTATATATATATATATATATATATATATATATACATGAAGGGGTTTGCGGGCCTATCATCCAACCTTTACTCTAATAGCCAGCCGCTTTCTTGGGAAAGCTCTAACAAAAAAATTACGCATTCATGCATGTACAAATATAGATATATTTTGTACATGTATGCATGCGTAACTTTTTGTTAGAGCTTTCCCAAGAAAGCGGTTGCTATAAGAGTAAAAGTTGGATGATAGGCACAATTCATATATATATATATATATATATATATATATATATGATAGTAGATAGATAGTAGATAGATAGATAGGATATATATATATATATATATATATTATATACAGACATTCATATATATATATATATATATATATATATATATATATATACTATATACACTTTGTAGCTGCTACGTATGTGCCAAAAGAATTACCATACACATAAGTTGCAAAGAAGATAAGCTTGAGAGTTGTATGAGCAAATCATAATATTTTATAGATATTCATAAATCATTTATTTCCCGCACAGTTATTTATTCGTTGCGAAAATCATCAAATACTCCTGTACATTATTTTTACTCGGTGATATGTTTGAATGCTATTACGTGTTAGACAGGTACGAATCTGTTATACAAACGTATTTGACAGGAGGACAAAAGTAAAAAAAAAAAAAAAAAAAAAAAAAAAAAAAAAAAAAATACGTTAGCCATGACACAACTGTCACAGATATTCATCATGCCATAGCGTATATTTAGATTTGAATAGAATATTTTTTGGCTCTCTCTCTCTCTCTCCGTTCATCTCGTCTCTCTCTCCTCTCTCTCTCTCTCTCTCTCTTCTCTCCGGTAAAAGCCTCTCGTCTCTCGTTAATTTATTTATTTTCAAAAAATGCTTCCAGCATAAAATTATTTTTTGTTCATTCGTGCATACGAACCCAATTATTCACTTTTGAATAAAACTTCCTGGGTGGGTGTGTGTGTGTGTGTGGGGGGGGGGGGGTGCCCGGGTTGGCGGATGAATAACGAGCAATTTTTTTTAAAGCTGAGGCACCCGCGAGTGAAAACATTCGTGAAAGAATAAGAACGAACGGACGAACAAACGAACGAACGCCCTCTGCCAATCCGCCAACTTTTCTTGTAATTAGCCTCAGTTTTGTATTACGGCTCTGAGGAGAAATTTCGAAGTTTCGAAAGCAAGAGAGACATAGAAATTTGACACCCTCCTCCACCCTGTGGGCCCTCCAGGGGGCTATTGGAGGTTCGGTTGTCACCCAGGTCCGTTGCTTTCACCCTCTCAGTTTAAATATATTACCTTTTTGGTCTCAACCCACTTTAGCTGACCAACTCCTTGATCATTAAGTTTATTCAGTGCATAAGAGTAATTAGGGCTGTAAATACTTTATATGCACGCGTGTGCGCGTAAAATACTTTATATGCACGCGTGTGCGCGCATACTCACGCATGCAAGTTCAATG
>NC_087213.1:17861520-17864020 GCF_015104395.2 Macrobrachium nipponense | reverse complement strand
GGCTGAACTCCTTTTCTGAACGTTCAGAGTAAAAACAGGAATGCTGCTCATAGAATATATATATATATATATATATATATATATATATATATGTATGTATATATATATATATATATATATATATATATATATATATATATGTGTATGTATATATGTATATATATATATATATATATATATATATATATATACATATATATATATATATATATACGTGATATATAATAATATATATATATTATATATATATATATATATATATTATATATATATAATATTTATATTCGATTAGCAGTCCTGTTTTTACTCTGCTAGAGTAAACGGAAGACTGAAAATTCAGGAAAGGGGTTCAACGACTGCCTAATCCCAAGTCTTTAATATCAATTATATTTAATATCTTAATATTATATATATATATATATATATCAATATATATATATCTTTAAATAATTAAAATAAAATTATTAATAATAAATAATATATATAATGATCAATATAATAATATATATATTATATATATAATATATATATTAAAGAATAAATAGATATATTGATAATTGCCAACCTTCTAAGACTTACCCTCTCATTATCATGTCCCAGTGTTTATGCTGGGAAATTCTCGAAAAACGTACCATCCCTTCGTGTCTTATTTCAACGGGGTGGAGACTTAACAACGGCTGGAGTAGCCAGCTAGGGTTGCTCCTAAAAGCCTGATGGTGGCAAACGTTGGGGGGTCAATTTATTGTAGCAGTAGAACTAAGCAATATTGCTACTGTTAGGGAGGGAGAGCTGCTGTTGCAGGGGTCGTTTAAGCACACTCGTGTGTGCATGGAGAAATTTGTGTGTCCGTTCCTTGAACGGATGTAATTGCGAACACACGACGACTTCCAAGACGCTGCTGTTTTGGGTCAGCTGAGTCACCCCTGGAACGCTTCTCCGTTTTCGTTGCTCTTGTGTTTTGTGTTAATTTACTGGCCAATTCAGTTACCCTTGATGTGTCATTCTTCTTACTCATCATACATACGTTAGGATAACGTTGATGAATGTATTTCTTATATTATACATGACATTATAGCCTATTAGCCTATGATCCTCCCTGGGGAGGGGGGTGAGAGTGCTGTCAGTGCACCTTATTTGGTGCACTGTAGGCATTACTTAAGGTTCTTTGCAGCATCCCTTCGGTCCCCTAGCTGCGACTCTCTCACTCCTTTTGCAGTACCTCCGTTCATATTCTCTTACTTTCATAGCGCTAGGTATTCTTCCTGCTACACCTTTCAAACCTTTTTACTGAATGACCTCATAGGTCCCAGCGCTTGGCCAAAATTTTATATTTTATTCTATTTTATAGCCCATGTTAATGTGATGCAGGTAAAGATTTGGCAGACAAAATGTCTCCGACAATTTCACACTTGTTCGGATGTTATGACCAGACATGGCGTCCAGTTTAAATATTCTGTGTTTATTCGGCAGCATTGTATCAGAGCTCATCTGTTAATAAAGTTATTAAGGCCGTAACCGTGACTCGGCTAACGATTTATTTGACAAAATATAAACCGCGCAATTATTCTATCCTATTGCCTCATAACGCCATCATTCCACGTGCATAATTTTGTAAAGACAATTTCCCTCGTCATTAGCTCGGCAATTAGTCGTGGCAGTACAGTACTTTGGCCCCGTAATGGCCTCCGCTTTGTTTATGGTCAATCATTTTCATCCACATGTAATTTTCTGTTTTTTTTTTTCAGGTATTTTTAGGTTCTAAAATCGCCCCCTTTTTTAACTGGTTTCGGATTTTCTTTGAATACAAATTTGACTTTTGACGTATATATTAGTTTGTGTAGGTATTTTATCAGTGCAGTTAGAGATGTCAAAATACTTCCAATTATTGAGATATTACTAAACATTCCTTATGTTTTTACCACTGATTTGGGATATGTATGTATGCATGTATATATATATATATATATATATATATATATATATATATATATATATATATATATACATATCCCAAATGAGTGGTAAAAAATAAGGAATGTTTAGTAATTTCTTGATAACTGGCAGACGTGTTGACGTCTCGAATTGTACTGGCAAAATATCTATACATATTTCTTCTTTTTAATGCAAATTTATTTTTATATTAGTTTGTTTAGGTATATTCGCAATGATAATTTGAGAAGTAAACTCACACCTCCCTGCTCTATCTCAGTTTGACCTCTATGATGATTCGGTCCTTTTCCTCTTTTCCTTCTAATTTTCATTCGAATCGTGCGACCTTTATTGGTATTTTGGTTATTTGTCCAATCTCTTCAGCGTTAGAGGAACTGAAAGGCAATTAAGCCTGTAATTAAAAGGACGGTGGCGTTCCCTCTTAATGAAAGAGAGAATCCTCGGTACTGTATTCCACTCATTATTCTTTCTCTCCCCCCTGAAAGGTCTTCTCTCTCTCTCTCTCTCTCTCTCTCTCTCTCTCTCTCTCTCTCTCTCTCTCTCTCTCTCT
>NC_087213.1:17824020-17856520 GCF_015104395.2 Macrobrachium nipponense | reverse complement strand
AGTTTTGGGCACTATTAATCTACCTCTACTTGCTCTTTCTGATATTTTTAGTTTCCATGATATTTTCTGTTATTCCTTCTATCTGTTTCCATGCCTGAATTATCATGTAGCGTTTCTCTTCTCCTTTCTAGACTATAATAATTTTAAGGATTGTAGTCTTTCCCAGTAGTCTAGGTCCTTAACTTCTTCTATTGTAGCTGTAAAGGACCTTTGTACACTCTCTATTTGTGCAATATCCTTTTGATAGTGTGGGTACCATATCATATTGCAATATTCAAGTGGACTACGAACATATGTTTTTATAAAGCATAATCATGTGTTCAGCTTTTCTTTTCTTGTTTTGAAGTGCCGTAACAACATTCCCATTTTTGCTTTACATTTTTGCCAACAGAATTGCTATTTGATCATTGCATAACATGTTCCTATTCATCATACACCACAAGGTCTTTTAACTGCTTCCTTATTTGTGATTGTCTCATTATTAGGTCCCCTATATGCATATAGCTTTCCTTCTCTGTCTCCATAATTTATTGATTCAAAATTTATCAGAGTTAAATACCATCCTATTTAACCTCTGCCCAATCATATACTTTGTTAAGGTCTCTTTGTTAGAGCGTTCCTATCTTCATCACAAGTAATTTCTCTACTTATTCTTGTGTCATCAAGCGAAACTACTCACTACCGAATCCTTAACATTACTGTCTATGTCTTCAATCATAATAACAAACAATATTGCAGCTAGCACCGTACCTTGTGGCACACCGGATATTACCTTGGTTTCATCCGATTTCTCATCGTTTGCAATACTATCTGTTTTCTGTTGTGTAAAAATTCTTTTAACCATCTTCCTACTTTATCTACGATATTGTGTTTTCTAATTTTCTTTGCTAATATATTATGGTCTACTTTGTCAAAAGCTTTGCAAAGTCTAGATAGACCACATCTGTTTCATTTCCGCTTTTCATATTTTTGAATATGTTCTCACGGTGGACTAAACAGTTGGGTTTGTGTACTTTTTCCGGGTACGAAACCGTGTTGTCCTATATTAAACAAATTATTTTTTATTAAATGTTTCATAATATTTTCTTCATTACCCTTTTCATACACTTTCATAATATGTGATGTTAGACTCACAGGCCTATAATTACTTGCCTCTAGTCTTGATCCACTTTTGAAAGTAGGGGTGATATATGCTAATTGTGCTCATCATAAATCTTGCCTGTATCTACACTTTGTCTTAATAATAATTGCAAGTGCCTTTGCGATAGAATGAACTACTTTCTTTAACAAAATAGCAGGGACTCCATCCGGCCCTGCAGCAGCTCCATTTTTAATTTCATTAATTGCCTGCACAATATCAGCTTCATTAAATTTCTATGTCAGCTAAATATTCACTATTTTCTTCCCTTACTTCTATATCATTATCTTCATTATCTATTCTAGGGGTGAATTCTCTCTTATATCGTTCTGCCAGTATGTTGCAAAATTTCCTTTTTTTCATTCGTTAATCTCCCTTCAATTCTCAGAGGGCCTATTTCTATTCTTCTTTTATTCATCTTCTTCGCATATGAGTATAATAGTTTGGGGTTTTTGCTTGATATTTAATAGGGTTTTTTCTTCCAAGTCCCGCCGTTTTTTCATTTTCTTTTGATTGTATAATCTTTGTTCTGCATTTTCTATCTTACTTTTTAGTTCTATAACTTTCCATGCATTTTTTTCTTTTGCAAGACCTTTTTCCACTTTCTGATTTTTCTGGAACAAGATCCTTCTGTCTCTTGGTATGCATGAATGATGTTTACTTTTTCTTCTTCGGTATATATTTTTCCACTATTTTTCTCCAATATTTATATAATATCTCCGTATTTACCCTTATGTCATCACTTACGAAAATGTTATCCCAATCTTTGTTTAATTCTTCATTAATTTCTGACCATTTTATATTTTTACTGTAGAAGTTGTATTTTCCATATCCTTCCCACTTTTTCATTTCTTGCTTATCTCTATTTTCACTTGCTTTGGAATGAACTGTTAATTCTATGACATTATGGTCTGAAATACTCGCATTATAAACTATTATTTCTTTAACATAATTCATCTCGTTCACAAATACTAGGTCTAAAGTATTTTCCTTTCTTGTTGGCAGGTGATTTATTGTTGAATGTTGTATTCTAGTAGCATATCTAATAGCTTTTCAAATTGCCTCTTATCTTCTGCACTACTATTACTCTCTTTTTTATATGTATAAGTACAACCACAATCTCCTATTCGTTCTTCCATTCTACGAAAGGAAAGTTGAAGTCACCAGATAGGAGAAATAGTCCAGTCCTTGTGATTTCTACATATATCATCCAATTTTTCAATTATTAAGTCAAACTCTTTAGTATTAGGAGGTCTATATTATTACTATGTTCATCAATTTTTTCAGATTCAAATTCTACCGCTATTAGTTCACATTCTGAGTTACTATATTTCTCATATATTTTTCCTTGTTTTTTGTCTTTCCCATATATTGCGGTTCCCCTTGATTCCTATTTTTTCTATCTGATCTATAAGTTTGGAACCCTTTTATTTGATCATCATTCCCAGTCTCTTGGGAATACCAGGTTTCACTTATATTCATTATATCTATTTTCTTTTCATTTTGGGTTAGTTCTTCTAAGTACTCTATTTTTCTTTTTGAGTTACTCGTAACTAAACCCTGCGCATTCATCACTATGATGGTTTGCGTGTTTTCTCCTTCATTTAATAATGGTAGTAATAAGGATTTTATTTTTCCATGTCTCTTTCTGTTCTGGTATGTTGTTTCTTTTTTTCATTTCCAGAAATTCTGACATTAAAAAATCCAACTTTTCCATAATATTTGATCTTCCTTCATCATAATTATTCATTTTGTGTCTGAATCTGCAATTTTCTCCGTTTCTGCAATATCCTCTTGCATAATAAATACAGTTATTATCTCTTGAGTAGAATTTCGGAGCTGATGCTTTGAAATTTTTTTTTTTCTTTTTTTTTTTGCTGACACCTCTGCATATCTCATTGGTGGTTTGCTTTTCTCTTTTACCTGATATTCTTGATTTCTCTCTTTATTTGTTTCTTTCTATTTTGGATTTTATTACTTGGTTGGTTATTTATTTGATTATGATTCATGACTACAGGTGCATATATTTGCATTTTTTTTGTCGAACTTACATCCTTTTCCTTCTTTTAGGTTTTTACATATTTTTGGATGCAGATCTCTGCAAATCATCCCCATATCCATCTAAGTATGCACATTTACCATATATTTCATAGTTTTGACATATCTTAGGATGTTTGTAGTAACATCTTTCTCCAAATCTGCAATTCCCTCTTTTCAAAAGGTTGCAGATTTTGTCTTTCTTGTCTATTTTTTCCTCTTTCCCGTCATTGTGTAGATCTGGGTAGAGCCTCTTCGGGATTTGTTTTTCTGTTGTCATATCGTAATTTATTTCTTCGTAGGTATGCTGCTTTATTGCCTCATATGTAGTATCAATGAGTATCTCTGCATCCATACTTTTATCTTGTTCTTTGTTTTCCTTATTTTTTTCTGTCATTTCATTTTTGTTTACTTCTCTTCCGTTTTCCTCTTCTTCTTTTTCTTCTTCTTCTTCCTCTTCCTCTTCTTCTTCATCCTCAACTATTTGTACATTCAATCTTGATTTAATAACATTGTCTATCCATGATAGACATGTTGAACAAAAAATTCTTGTATCTTTTCTCAAATCTTGTATTACCTCAGCACACTGTGGATGGGTCGGAATGTTGCATGCAGCACATTTTCTGATTAGGTTTTGTGGATTGACTATGCTATACCAAACCTTACACAGTTTGCATGCTTTTGGCATTCTTTTCCTAATGCATCAATTAGGATATTCACAAGATTCACCTTATTTCATTTCTTTGTCGGAATATGTTGGTTTATGTATATTTTCTTTATGAGTCTCTTGACCACTTGGATTTTATTTGGAACTTCTTCAATTATTTTCAAGATGTTTTCATTAGATTTGTTCCAGTTTGAAGGATTATATCCTTCTAATATATCTATGAATGCTTTTGTATCTTTTTGGTTAGGACTGTTGCTGATTTCATAGATGAGAAATGCCAGTTCCCTTCCTGCTACCTCATCGTATTGCGAATCTGCTAAACAGAGAGAGAGAGAGAAATTTGTTATGTTAATCGAGTATTACCTTCCAATCGTGTTGAAAGAATTAACACCATCAGTCGAAAATTGCTGCTGTGAGAGTCGCGGTTTTTTATACAAGTTTCTCATGCCTGTTAATTACAGATCATAATTAGAGAGAGAGAGAGAGAGAGAGAGAGAGAGAGAGAGAGAGAGAGAGAGAGAGAGAGAGAGATTTGTTGTCATATTAATCAAGTGCTACCTTCCAACCATGTTGAAAACTATATCACCATCAGTTTCATCAGTTATTTACACTCAGACAGCACAAAGAAAAACGTTTATTCTCAAGTTTTTTCAAGATATGTCGAGGGATTAACTGTCGTATTATAAAATAACGAAAGTCCTGAAGTACAAGATCTACCATATGTTAAGAGTACACACACAGACATCTGTATTCCCTCACTGTTATTGTGATTTTGCCTCTTGTATATTAATGAGAGAAAGAGTGACCAGCCATCTTGCAATATGAATGAAGTCTCCTTGGACATGTTTTGACATTCTTCAGTCTTTGAATATATACGCATCTCCACTCCCTACTATTATTGTGCTTGCTGAGAGAGAGAGAGAGAGAGAGAGAGAGAGAGAGAGAGAGAGAGAGAGAGAGAGAGAGAGAGAGAGAGTCTAACTATACAGCAATATTTGGGAAGTCTACTGCAATATTTGGGAAGTCTCCAGGGACATGTTCTAACATTATTTGAATAAATACGCATCTCCACTCCTTACTATTATTGTGCTTGCAGAGAGAGAGAGAGAGAGAGAGAGTCTAACCATACTGCAATATTTGGGAATTCTCCAGGGACAAGTTCTACCATTCTTTGAATAAATACGCATGTCCACTCCTTACTATTATTGTCTTGCAGAGAGAGAGAGAGAGAGAGAGAGAGAGAGAGAGAGAGAGAGAGAGAGAGAGAGAGTGTCTAACCATACTGTAATATTTCGGAAGTCTCCAGAGACAAGTTCTACCATTCTTTGAATAAATACGCATCTCCACTCCTTACTATTATTGTGCTTGCAGAGAGAGAGAGAGAGAGAGGAGAGAGAGAGAGAGAAGAGAGAGAGAGAGTCTAACCATACTGCAATATTTGGGAAGTCTCCAGGGACAAGTTCTAACATTCTTTTAATATATACGCATCTCCACTCCTTACTATTATTGTGCTTGTATAAAGAGAGAGAGAGAGAGAGAGTACTCTGATACAGCGATACACTTGGGAATTGTACACGGAGAATGTACTATCGCCAAACAGCGCAGTGGGCGTAATTATCAGGATTCAGCTTAAGACGGTTACTCCACACACTGTCCCCTAATGGCGTTTCCTGAATGGCCCTTAATCCTCGTAGGAGGCAGTTTCATTTAATGTTAGATGCCTGCCTGTAGTCCATTAGCGGCATAGAAAATTCTACCTCGCCAAATAAAAGCCGTCCTTTTTTTTTCTTTTCTCGGCTGTCAATGGTATTAATTTGATTCGGCGAGAAGAACTATGCTGCATTTTCACGGCGACTCTCGGAGTTATCTGTTACGCTGCCTGGGTTAGAGATAGGATCTTCTTTATTTTTTATATTTGGTTGACTGGCCTCTCCTCCTCCTCCTCCTTCTCCTCCTCCTCCTCCTCCTCCTCCCGTCTCCTTCCATTTTCGTAACTGCCCCTCATGTCTGTCACAAATAGCGCCGGAGAATCACTCTGCTGGAGATCCTTTTGTGTTTGAAGGAGGCCGTTACTGCGCAGTGCAAGACATCTTTGCCCCCCGACTAAAGGAAATTTATGGCTATGAAAAGGCTCGCTTTTCGCTTCCCTGGTTATTTTTCGGAAGTGAATTATTACGGCGAATAATTTGATTCATTTTTCTGTCAAATTGTCAAGATTATTTTTCATTGTTGGGTCTTTATTTATGTTTTTTTTTTTAGCTCAGCATTCGCAGTGTGATGGACTCCCTTTTTATTTGGTATTTTTATGGGATGAATTGCAAAGATGTTTAATTTTGAATGTTGATGTTGTCATTGGAGGGTATTCAGTGATGCGTTTAGATCGGTATTGGCCATGTTATAGAGAGGATAAAGTGTACACAGTAGGTAGTAATTGTGTGGTTTTTGTGTGTGTTTGTGTGTGTGTGAGAGAGAGAGAGAGAGAGAGATTGTATGCGAATTATTTATATATTATTTTTAAAGTGTCTCTTCGACACCCAACTTCATATGCATAATGCCTTTATTAACCTTTCAACCTTAGCCTGTTCAACCATTGTACCTTTTAGTTGAAACCTGAATCTTCGGCCGAGTCGTTTAGAGAGAGTCTAGAAATGTGGCCGAATGATGACGTCATTGCTTGCTAAACTGTTTTGTATTAAATGTAAACAATACAGTAAAAAATGACTTTAATTAAGGTTAAGAGAGGGTCGAGGCAAGTCCCAACCTCAGGGACATATCAAACTGTATTAAGACTGATTGGACAGAGGTATTGTCATTCAACTTATTTATATTGGGACTAGTGACTAGAAAACGTGCCACGGGATTCAGTTCTCTACCGTCGTAATTTAACATAACCAACCTAACCTAACCTTAATACGGTTCTCTCTCTCTCTCTCTCTCTCTCTCTCTCTCTCTCTCTCTCTCTCTCTCTCTCTCTCTCTCTTTCCACACAAAAGATATATATAAGTAGAATTCTTTGTTTTCGATACGCACCTATCCCTCGAGCGTTGTAAACCTGGGAAAAAAAAAGAAGAAAAAAGATTCTTGAGGGCTGGAAAGCAGAAATGTTAGCTGGCCAGATTTTCGGAGTTGGTCGAGATATTTTTGGGCGGATTTTAATAAATTTTGGTTCCTAGAATGGCATAGATCAGAAACTTTGCTGCCTAATTTATTCTGCTCAAGTTTTGGAAGTTCATGAAAGCAATATTTATTTTAAAGTTGCCGCTGGAGAGAGAGCCCCGTGCTTGGAGTTTTGTTCAATTTTTAGAAGCGATGCATGACAGAAATAGTTTTAGAATGTAGTCCAACTAATGGGGAAAATAAGATGAAATAGTCCTTCACTAAAGTAACTTTCATAGACAAACATTGAAAGCAAAGGTCTTAGAATAATGTGCAAGCCTTGGATACAGTTAAAGGAAGTTTCGCTTTACTGAAACAGTCTACGTAAGTGATGTGTGTAACAGCGATAGTCCACGGGTAATGCACTCCACGCATGATTTTGCCGTCGGCCAGCCCGGGCCCAGGCCTACCCATTTTTCACTAATTCCCCCCCCTCTCATTATAGGTATGAAGAATGACGATAACATGACGACAGCTCTGGAACACTACGAAATATCCTATGGTTAGTTACTGATACCCTGACCTCTGGGCAGAAACTGAGACATTTCCATTTGACTCCATTTGCATGAATTGTATAGACATGAAATCACAGCTTGCAGTGCGTGATAATTTTGTATATGGGTACACAAATCTCGTTTATGTGGTAACTGTTCAATTTTGAAGACGGAAAGGAGGTACTAAATATTTATAAATATAATTTTTTATTTTATGTATGTGTTAACCTGCCTTTCTTGACTCTGTTTCTTTATGTTGTGTGTATCTGTGTGTGTGTGTCTGTGTGTTATCCATAGTCATATACGTCGTAAGATGCTTTACCTTTCCATATTTTAATACTTTTTTCAAGTGTATATAATCTATCTTCTATTTATCAAGTAGCATCCTAAATCTTTTTCTTCTCTTTTTATGATTTTTCTTACAGTTTTTTCTTTATTAGACCCTGTTTCGTCATATATAAAATTTTTTTTTCTTAATTTTATTTTCTCTACTGGACCTTGTTTCCTTATAAGAAACCTCTTATATTAAACAGCAACTGCGAGCTTTTGATACTTTCGAAGCAGCCTCTTCTTAACTCTTCTTGTGATAACCTTGCTTTCGCTTTCTCCAGTCTCCTCCAAACTTACTTTTGATTACCTTTCTGGATTCCTTTACAATGAAACCACCCCAGAGTTTGAATTTCCCGATTCCTTTGTAATGCTGAAAGCGTTTCTTCCTCTCTCTCTCTCTCTCTCTCTCTCTCTCTCTCTCTCTCTCTCTCTCTCTCTCTAAAAGTCTGCTTCAGATGTTATCTTGAGTTGTAACTTCCAGAGACACGACTGATGTTTCTTTATCACACTTGATGGCTTTCCTTACAGTTCAGTCACTTGGCTGCCTCTTTTTCTCAGTTTTCTAAGTTTGCTTTCCTTTTCTCTAGTCTTCTCTTTAGCATCTTGCAAAAACTACAATTTTTTCATCGGTGACGCATATAATTTCCCTGTAGGACGCATGCGTCGTATTTTGTATACCTGTCTTGTTGACTTGTTCATATTCTCTTTGTTCCATCTTCCTTTCGATTCTCTCGTAACAATTGTTTCACAGGATACCTTCGAGGTTTTCCTCTTATTTCATCTTTCAGACCTCCTACACTGTCAATTTCCATTGTAGCGTTGAATGACCTCATAGGTCCCATATTCTATTCTTCTGTTCTACACAATTATACTTTAATAAATTCCTTGATCGTTTCTTTATACTTTAATAAATTCCTTGATCTTCTGTCTTTATACTTCGATAAAATTCCTTGATATTCTGCCTTTATACTTCAATAAATCATTGCCCCTTATCTTTCCTTTATTACTGTAATAAATTCCTTGATCTTCTGTCTTTATACTTTAATAAATTCCTTGATCTTCTGTCTTTTGTACGTTAAAAATCCCTTGAATCTTGTCTTTAGCTTTAATAAATCCCTTGATCTTCTGTATATTTAATAAATCCCTGATCTTCTGCCTTTATACTTAAATCCAAATTGATCTTCTGTCTTTTATACTTTAATAAATCCCCTTGATCTTCTGTCTTTATACTTTAGAAAATTTCCTTGAATCTTAACTGTCTTTATACTTTAATAAATCCCTGATCTCTTTTTATACGTAATAAAATCCCGATCTTCTGATTTAATTCAAACCCTTTATAAATCTGTTCTGTCTTTATACTTTAATAAATCCCTTGATCTTCTGTCTTTATACTTTAATAAATCCCTTGATCTTCTGTCTTTATACTTTAATAAATCCCTTGATCTTCTGTCTTTATACTTTAATAAATCCCTTGATCTTCTGTCTTTATACTTTAATAAATCCCTTGATCTTCTGCCTTTATACTGTTAATAAATCCCTAGATCTTCTGTCCTTTTATACGTTAATTAAATTCCCTGATCTTCTGTCTTATACTTTATAATCCCTAGACCTTCTGTTCTTTTACGTTCATAAATCCCTTGACTCTGTCTTTATACCTTCATAATAAATTCCCTTGATCTTCTGTCTTTATACTTTAATAATCCACGTGATCACTCTGCCCTTTATACTTTAATAAATCCCTTGATCTTCTGTTTTTATGCTTTACATAAATTCCCTTGATCTTCTGCCTTTATACTTTAATAATTCCTTTGATCTTCTGTCTTTATACGTTTAATAAATTCTTTTATCTTGTCTGTATACTTTAATAAATTCCTTGATCTTCTGTCTTTATACTTTAGTAAATTCCTTGATCTTATGCCTTTACATTTTAATAAATTCCTTGATCTTCTGTCTTTATACTTTAATAAATTCCTTGATCGTCTCTCTTTATACTTTGATAAATTCCTTCATCTTCTGTCTTTATACGTTAATAAATCCCTTGATCATCTGTCTTTATACTTTAATAAATCCCTTGATCTTCTGTCTTTATACTTTCATAAATTCCTTGATCTTCTGTCTTTAATACCTAACACCTCCTTGTACACAGAAGTATAATCCCAAGAGAAAGAAGAAACTAGGAAATTAAGCGTCTTCTTTGGCCAGTTCTAAAAAGGCCGTACGTGAATGGAGGAAAATTTCCGCTAAGGATGCTTTTAAAATTCTAAAACAATAGTTTTCCTTAAACTGCTTCGCCTGAAATATTTGCTTGCATTCATAAAGGCACCGAATTCACGGCTGGCTGAATTGATTCGTCAGTGTCACGCATCTTAACTCTGTTTAAATTTTTCTTAAGACGAAATATTGCTCCTTCTTGACTTACTTTTATTCATAAAGGTGCAAAATTCATAGATAGGAATGAGTCACGAAATTCATAGATAGGAATGAGTCACGCAGAATGAATTATTTTCAATGTGTGAAATTCTTGTGGTAATACTGATTCTCGAAAACCACATTTTGATTTATGAAAACCAAAAAGGGAAAGAAAGCAATAAACTGCTGGCCACTGTTTAACTATTAAAGTTCCAATTATGTATGTGTTTCGTTTCACAGAATGCTAATAGATTATGCGACTTGAAACTACTAGAATGACTGACGTGGGGAAGTAAAATTGGAAATTGTTCGTGATGAAGTGAGTGTTAATTATTAGTTCTGAAGGAAAAATTCTTTCTGCCTTTTTTTCTAGTTGCCAAAACTTCGAGATATTAATTTTGACTGCCGAGTCAAAGAGGAAGTTTTGTTGCTCTGAATTCCAAGAAATATCTTCTTCGGCTCTCAAAGACACGAGACTTTTTTTTTATCTTCATAGTCGGAAACCTTTTTCTAAATATTTATTTTAGTTCCCATCCCAGATGTTTTCAAAATCGTTCAATATTAAAACCCCAGAGATATTTTCAAATTTGTTTATCATCAAAACCCAGGAGCTATATTCAAATTTGTTTGACATCAAAACCCAGGAGATAGATATATTCAGATTTGTGTATCATCAAAGCCAAAGAGATATATTCAAATTTGTTTGACATCAAAGGCCAGGAGATATATTCAAATTTGTTTATCATCAAAGCCCAGGGGATATTTTCAGATTTGTTTGACATCAAGCCCAGGAGATATAATCAAATTCGTATAACATCCAAGCCCAAGAGATATTTTCAAATTTGTTTATCATCAAAGCCCAGGAGATATATTCAGATGTGTTTTAACATCAAAGCCCTGGAGATATAATCTTATTTAACATCAAAGCCCAGGAGATATATTCAGATGTGTTTAACATCAAAGCCCAGGAGATATATTCAAATTTGTTTAACATCAAAGCCCAGGAGATATATTCAAATTTGTTTAACATCAAAGCCCAAGAGATATATTCAAATTCATTTAACATCAAAGCCCAGGAGATATATTCAAATTTGTTTAACATCAAAGCCCAGGAGATATTCAAATTTGTGTAAATTAAAGCCCAGGAGATATATTCACATTTGTGTAACATCAAAGCCCAGGAGATAGTTTCAAATCTGTTAATTTTCAAATTTGTTTAACTTCAAAGTCAAAGAGTCAATGTTTCCTTTTTTTTTTTTTTTGTCCGGACTTTATAGAAAATCAGATTTTATTCATGTTCCGCCCTTATTACCTGGGGCGTGAAAACGAGAGTGCATTCCCGACCTCCCTGCTGGGAAGCGTAATTGTATTGGAAAATGTATTGTTTTTCTGCAGCGTGGAATTGTTTTATGATTATTAGTGGTTCGTTTCAAGTTACCCTTCTCGGCATATTTGTAAATGATGTTCCTCGCTGTCATTCCAGAAAACAGTTTTTATTGGTGGAGATTTTATGGTGTCATTTTTGTAGTAATTGTGTGTAATTAAAAAGGATTCGGTTCCTAATTATAGTAATTACCTAGATTAGGAAATTCATAATCTAGTATTTTGGTTTAAGTTAACCCCTCTACTACACATTTTTCGGTGATATTTTTGGATGTCATTCCCAAGCTGTTATGTTTGGAGTCTTAATGGTATAACGTTCATAGGACAATTACTTGTATTAAAAAGGCCTTGGATAATAGTTACTTTAATATTCAGGTTTCATAAATTAACATACATTTTTCAGAATAACTCATTTTCAAGCAAAGAAGTGGTGAAATAAATTTTTAATTTATTGGATGAACTATCACTAGTTGGGGGAGACTTATGAGTATTATTATTGAAAATATACTTTCCGAATACCTCGTGTTTAAACAAAGAACTTGTGGATTTAGATTATTTAATTCAGTGAATGAATAAACTGAGATTATTTCAGTCAAGCAAAAAAGAAAGAAAGAAAGAAAGAGAAATATGGTATGTATGAGAGAGGTCTTGTGGGTTTGTAGTTGTTTCTAAATGTAATGACAGACTCACGTGATCCGTCTCTCTCCTTCACAAATTCCCACTTTGACTTCTTTAGACATTCCCACCAGTCTCTCCGCCAATCTTTGCACAGACCATGCTGCTTCTTATCTTCTCTGGAATTCACCGAAGGATTGATAATATTTGGATGATAGCCTTACTACAATTAGAGGGAGGTTTAGATTTATCTATTACTTTACACCGTTTTCTGCTTTATTCTCTATCCATCATCTCGAATTATTACCTCTTTGGAGACCACATGATCCAAAGTTTGTAGGGGTGTATACTTAAAAAAAAAATAGATACCCACAGAGAGCTTTCGGGAGTCTATTGGATTCCTATTTGTCTATCGCGTTTCCCAAATGATGATATTCCAGGGAGTTACTGCTGGTAGATATAGTTCGATGAAAAGCAGGTTAATAAGTTTCTTTTTTTTATTATCTATACATATCAGATCTCTAATTTCCGTGGCAGTCAGCTCGAATTTTGTAGTTGTATTTTCCCGGAGTCAGAAGGTGCTGCGCTATTGTGCTGTCCCAAGCTTTCGACTAACAGATAAATTGTCGTGTTAAAATCTCCTCTGACCTTCCACTGGCGACGGTAGCTTACCGTGCGAGGATCGTGGGAGTTAAGGCGGCTCAACCAGCTAGAATTGCAAATCCATTTTGGGGAATAGAGGCGCCTGGGCTGAAGAGATGTATACATGGCCGATTTCACTTGCTAAATGGAACTGCAGGGGAAGACTCGAGCGAATACTTCCCCGAGTTTTAATTGGCTTGATCTGGCAAAGGGCGGAGGTGTTTTCAGAAGGGTCCAACATCTGAAGCAAACTGATTCTTCTCTCTTCCCTCTCTCTCTCTCTCTCTCTCTCTCTCTCTCTCTCTCTCTCTCTCTCCAGGAATAATGAAGGGTGGTAGGGAAGAAGTGAAATATTCCTTTCCCTTTAATATATAATAATAATAATAATAATAATAATAATAATAATAATAATAATAATAATAATAATAATAATAATAATAATAATAAAGAAAGGTCCTCAAAGTTGCAGGGAGATCATTCCCATCTAACCGGATTAAAACCAGTAATAAGATCTATACGCAAGAGTTTGTAACTTAAGCTAACCTCCTATACAGTAGGTCATGATTAAATAAAACCTAATCTCTTTTAAGCTTAATTCCACCTCTCTCTCTCTCTCTCTCTCTCTCTCTCTCTCTCTCTCTCTCTCTCTCTCTCATCACGGGCAGCATCATCATCAGCCAAAACATTATGCATTGGACTTTTTTATCTTTTTACTTTTCTCTAAAAATGGTGTTTGTCTCCAAACTGGGTTTAATAGGGTGTTTTTGTCGCTAATCTTCCTCCCGCCAGGGTGAACCCATTTATAATTCTCTCTCTCTCTCTCTCTCTCTCTCTCTCTCTCTCTCTCTCTCTCTCTCTCTCTCTCTCTCTCCCCGTGTATATTGCTTGGTAAAAATACCAAGGCTGTCATCTTCGCTGAGCAAATGTTTTGACCTCTCTCTCTCTCTCTACATGCATATTGCTTTGGTGAAAACACCAAGGCTGTCATCTTCGCTGATCAAATGTCTCTCTCTCTCTCTCTCTCTCTCTCTCTCTCTCTCTCTCTCTCTCTCTCTCTACGTGCATATTGCTTTGGTGAAAACACCAAGGCTGTCATCTTCGCTGAGCAAATGCTCTCTCTCTCTCTCTCTCTCTCTCTCTCTCTCTCTCTCTCTCTCTCTCTCTCTCTCTCTCTCTCTCTCCGGCTGAGAAAACCACATCTTTGAATTCTGGCCATCTCCGTTTCATTCTGGTTTGCGAGACGGTCCGCTTGTGCCTTGAGGAGGAAGCTCCTGGTGGCAGGAAGCATTATAACGGCCGCCAGACAGGACGAGAAACTCACAGGAAGCTGGAGCCATTTGCCCGTTCTCGTGGGTGAACTGTGCTCTGCATCTGCATTGCAACTAGGGCTGCGCGGGTTGCCTCCGTATTTTGCAATATAATAATTGCCAAGCGTCGCGTTTAGCTGTGGCGGTGTTTGTCAGGCCATAAGGACTCAGGATGAATGGGTTATTAGTGAATGTATTATAATGTGGGTTCTATCCAACCCTTATATATATATATATATATATATATATATATATATATATATATATATATATATATATGAATAACTTGATCACGAAGTATATAAAACGTGATGCTATGTATAAATAAAAGTTTTTTTGCCACGAAGGAAAAAATGAAAATGCTTTTTCATTTTTTCCTTCGTGGCAAAAAACCTTTATATATATATATATATATATCATATATATATATATATATATATATATATATATATATATAATGAACGGGTGCAGTTCAACCTTATACATATATATATAATATATATATATATATATATATATATATATATATATATATATAGATAGATATTTTATGATTGGTTTTCTGAAATTGCAACGAAATTCACGAAAATTTTTTATTCGCGGAATTAGCCGGTTATTAGTTAAATACGTATATTATAATACGAGCATATTCCAGCCTTTTGGGAATCCGTAAATATGTCATAGTTGGCTCTAATTCTCCGTCATTTTTGAGACGGTGACGTTTATATCAATAGTTTTCAGATGTATAAACATTTTTTTAACATATTGGTAATTATGCTGATGACAAAAACAATGCATTTTTAGGTATGCAAATGACCAGCCTTTCTCGACGAGCGAAATATTGGGAATTTAATTTATTGTATTCGGGCTACGTGTTAACATTTTTGTTGTTGGTTTAAGCAGTAAAACGATAAATACAATTTTGTTACGCATTGCATCGTTGACGTAGATGGCTGACACATATCACCTATGAGCGCTGAGTGTTTTATTTATATAATATTCATCCCGATTTGTATTTCTGTGTAAACTATCAGTGTATGTTTGTGTGTCTATGATAGTTACTATAGTCGATTCATTTAAGGTAGATTTTTGTGCCTACGAGACGTTTGTTTGGCGGCCTCTCATTGGCTGGTACCGGGAGGTAGGCCGCTCGCTCAGTATCTCATCATATTCGTCTAGCAATATTATGATTATATTTCTTCAATCATCTCACGCTATGCTCAAGATAGGAAGTTTTTGGTCATACCATAGGATTCGGCATTAATTGTACAACTAAATAATCTTTTCCTGAAATCAATAAGATAAAACACAAAGGATTACAACGAGTAAAAGTGAAAAGAGAAGCATTCAATTCTTTATACCTGTTTTTCTTTATCATCGGATTTTGCATCATTAACGCGATCAAGATAAAATAAAACTTGTGCTTTCATACAACAAATTCACCCTGAATACTCTGGTGCTTTCAGATTTTGGATGCGTGTAATATGTGAAGAGAAAATGAAGAATACGTCTTATTATGTTGCACCAGTAAATGATTCAAGTTTGATGGTATTGCCTAGAGAATGAGAACTACAAGGCGTCGTTGCGTTTGTCGTCTCAGCGAGAGATTTGAACTGCCAATTAGCGATATAAGAGGTTGCAGTTTCGACAATATTTACCATGTTATATCATTGCATTTTCTGTAAATAAATACACAGAATTTCAAATATAACTGTCGAACATTTTCAATCCAATATCATATAGTATGTCTGGGCATATCTGATGAGGAAAAAAAAAAAATAATAATCAAATGGATGCATCTGGTATCGTTAGCTCAGACCCAGGCGGGCCGTGGGGAATTCAGTCCAGCAAAGAAATTGAACTCTTCAACTCAGCCTAAGCTTTAATCAGGTTGTTTCAGGATATCATTTCGAATATTATTTTATGAATATATTTTCAAGCGAAAGAGATATCAGAGACTTATTTGATTGATATGAAATAATGATCTCAGTGAAGTAATAAACAACAAAGAATTAAGAAAGGTTGACTTCCTAGCAGTCTGAGTCAAGTACGGATGCAACATAATAAGACATATTCTTCATTTTCTCTTCACATATTACACGCATCCAAAATCTGAAAGCACCAGCGTATTCAGGGTGATTTTATTGTATGAAAATACAAGTCTTATTTCATCTTGATCGTATTAATTACTAAAAATCCGATGGTAAATAAAAACAGGTATAAAGAATTAAATGTTTCTCTCTTCACTTTTACTCGTAATTCCTGTGTTTTATCTTATCGATTTCAGGAAAAGATTATTTAGTTGCACAATTAATACCGAATCCTTTGTTATGACCAAAACTCACTTATCTTTTGCAAAATGTGAGATAAATGAAGAAATAAAAACATATTGCTAGCTTTCTAAGTCACAGACAAAAATATGACACAATGAGCGAGCGGCCTACCTCTCGGTTCCAGCCAATCAGAGGCCGCCAAACAAACATCTCGTAGGCACAAGAATCTACCTTAAATGAATCGACTATAATATAATATTGTTATATTATTAACTTTATATGATTTTTCATGTGGGTTAAAGGTTCTAATGTGTGGATGCACACAGATATATATATATATATATATACCTATATATATATATATATATATATATATTATATATATGTGTGTGTGTGTGTGTGTGTGTGTGTGTGTGTGTGATTAACGTTTCAGACTTACCGTTCCTTCTTCCGGTTCGTCTAATTCCACAAAATATCCACTTAATACAATATTACAAGAACATAGCAACCCTCCTTTGGGGGGGGGGGGGGGGGGGTTGAGTAAGGACTAGCAGCTCACCTTCGTAGCTTCATTCCTTTCCATGACAGACAACGAGAGTGTCGGCTGTGTTGGAATTTGTAGCGAGCAACATATATACCTTCTCATAAATAGCAACAAGTGACAGGACTGCGGAAACATGGAAAAAAGGAAGAGACTTGAGGAATAAGAATGTTAGAGCAATATTTATGGCCTGTTTTCCGGAGTTCACGATTTTCACGCTTGTTCGTGATGTGGTGTGGAGACATACTAGTACTAACAGGCGTTTCCAGAAGCTCTGAAGCTTTTGATGAACTTGTTAACAACTCTTTATGAATCTCATGTTTACTTCTTCGTGTTTGTGTTCTTGATTTATTTTACCTCTTGTCATTTCTTTGGCATATTCACGTTTAATCTATGCGATTTCCTTTTCTATTTTTTTTATTTGTTATTTTTTCTCATTCCCCACTTTAGTAATTTCTACAAATAACGATAGTATGAGGAGGCATTTTTGATTGCTAACGTCAACTTATAAATGTAAAAGGACCTACAATTATTATCACACACCTACGTTTGTTTAAAAAATGGATAAATTTTGACAAAATTAAAAAATTGTTAGGTGAAAATATCCGGAGGGGGGGCGGGGGGCGTAATGCGTCTTAAATTACTTAGCGGATAAATGCATCTTCATAATTCATGATCAAGAATGGACTAACGGCCCCTTGGGTAGAGCTGAGAATTTACCTGTTATGGGTACGTAGGATATGTATATATTCGTGTAACAGAACGCAAATCTAATTAGGAACGTACTGGACGCACCTCATACCTGAGGGTAACAGAGAATTGACTACATACATAATTTTGAAATATGAACCAAGGCAGGTAAATGATGTTCGGTATGTAAATTGAACAAAATGTAATTTGTCCCTTAATTTGTAAGAGGAAATTATTGCATAATAAAAACTTTTTTCCCCTAATCTGTAGAATAAAGATTCCTTAATAATTGTAATATTCTATTGCGAGTCTGTTTTCATTATACCGTTTATTTTCTTGTACTTGAGATTGTTGGCGGTAGATTAGTGATTTCTTACTTTTTTTTGATCAAGAGAAATTTCATCTTAATAGCACCATATTGATTCACTGTCTTTGATTAAATCACTGCTGTTGAATAGTTTGGAGAGTGTAATAAGAAAGAATTTTTTTTATGAAAATAGAGTCACTATTCATTAGCCTAGTTGATTTCTCTTTTGTAAGTTGCGAAACAACTTGTTTTTAGTTTTTTGTGAACCCTTTTTTAAAGTTTTTTTTACGCTATTTTTAAGAAGTTTTTTTGTGAACCCTATTTTTGAAGTTTGTTTTTGTGGATTCTATTTTAAATGGATTTTTGTGAACCCTAATTTTTTTTTGTAACCTTATTTCAAAATGTTTTTTGTGAATCCGATTTGAATGAGTTTTTTGTGAACCCTATTTTTAACGATTTTTCTTTATTTTTTGTGAACCCTATTCTTGAAGATATTTTAGTGAACCTTCTCAATTCAAGTGCTATAGCTTGACCTCCCTTGCATCTGCAGAGATTGGTTTGCCTAGAAGCTGAAGGAACTGATAGATTGCTGTTTGTGCTTTTGCACTGACTTCAGTAACTTTGGTCTTCATCTTCCCTCTGAGTTGCTACGTGTTGCAGTGATCTCCTTTTCCAACTCGATTACCATTAATTGTTTGTAAATCGATTACCATTAATTGTAAAGCTATCTATCAAGGGAATCGCTTTCAGCCTGTGGTACAAGGGTATAAACAGTATCAGTAGCTCTAGATTAGTTGCTTGTGAAGATGGGTTCCAGTAACAGTAGCAGGTGCTAGGTCGTGTGCTTGGGTTGACCTTCCCTTCGCACCATAAAGCAGAAGGTTAGTGTCGTGGCTTGCCACTGAGATGTCGCGGGTTCGCGTCTCTCCCAGGGCGATGAGAAATCACTGGCTCTGTATCATTTTCAGATACTGCTGCAGTGTGGGTGTCTTTGGAAGCTTGAATTTCAAGTCAGTGTCCCCTTTGGTGTGCTTGTCCCATGTGAATGGGTTTCATCAACAGAAATAGTAATAATAATCTATATAAGCATAAGTTGTGTGCATACCATGAACGACGATACTCGATAGTTCTGTCTCCTGAAGAAGCGACTTCAACTCGAATTCTAGCGAAAGTTTTTCTTGTCCATTTCGTCAGACTTGATAAGCCCAAAAAAATGTCCTCGATATCAGTTGATTCCGGCTGATGGCAGGTCCAGCAACTGTCATATTATTATTTTTAAGTCGCAATTTTTCAAGCTCGGCAACTTAACGAACTTCTGAAGTATATATTGTAACAAAACACAGAAATCCTCGTCGCGCAAAGTTTTCGATTAGTTCTGAGGTGTTTTTTTCTTTCTTCTTTTTTGTCGTGACCGAGATCTGGAGGAGGAGTGGATCCGCCATCATCAAGATTTCTTCTATAAGAAATCACCACATCAGCAGGTTTCCGACGGCGATGAAGCCCCTTTTATTTATACCGGAGTCATTTCTTTCAGCATCCCCGGGGCGGCTCCGGCTCCAGCTCCGGCTCCTCCTCCTTTCGCCCATCAGCAGAACTGGGGAATCGAGTTTCCTTTCCCCCTCTTGATCTCTTATCCTCTGCAGGGAAAGTTTTATTGTTGACGGTGCTCCCGATAAAAGCGATTGTAGTTTTTCCCCTCTTCGGGCTGACAACTCCAGTTCATGATAACTCAGGTCGGGGCTTTAACCACGTTGTGATAGAAGGTGAAAGTATAGATCTGAAATGAGTGTTATTGCGTCTTCTTGCATCTTGTGGAGGATAACTTCCGTCAAGGTAAACTGTTCCTCGTCGGACGAGTGGGTTAAATGCTCGCCTACCGATTCGGTACTCCCGATTTCAATTCCCCGCTCTGCTAACGCGGAATTAGAGGAATTTGTTATTTTGGTGATTAGAAATTAATTTCACGATATAATGTGGTTCGGCTCCCACAGCAAGCTGTAGGTCCCGTTGCTAGGTGACCAGTTATTTCCTAGCCACGTCCAAATATCTAATCCATCGGGCCAGCCCTAAGAGAGCTGTTAATCAGCTCATTGGTCTGGTTAAACTAAGAAATACTTAATTTGTCAAGGTAAACATTTTGAAATCACACTACCAACACGAAAACGAAATTGTTTACATTTTGCAGTTTTTCGACGATTTTATCTTTATCTTCATTTATTTTTTCCCAATTCGCGACAAGGATTCCTTTTAAATTTCTAATATAGTGGCCGTAGGAAGTCATGACTGATTTATCTTTCGTACTCACAAAATATGACATTGTTACTTTGCTTTTTAGTGCCGCGGATCCCCGTAATTCTTCTTCGAATTTCCGGGAACTTTAAAAAAGGAATTGAGAGATGTCGAGAAATCAGATAACAGTCCTAACGCTATGTATGTGTTTCGGTACGAGGGAAACCTGTTTTTCTCTGGGAAAATCAAAATAAATTCAGCCATAATCAATCCAGATCAAACTTCGCATGTAGCTTTTCCCGTTTACCAAATTTCTTTCATTTTGTGTTACTGGCATAATTTCACGCGTCTCACTCTTATACTGTTAGTTTATTATGGTACTTTGCCAGGTTAGAGACGCATTTAAATCGAGATTGCGTAGTAAAATAGAAAAATGGGTTTCGTGCTGTAGTGGTAAATTTTTTTTCTCGACTTTCATAACATTGTTGCTCTTTTCAGTCTTTTTTCTCAATGAAAACTCGGGTTTTATCAGCTGGGTATTTCGACGTTCATACGTTTGGCTATTTTATGGTTAGTTTTATTTTAAAATTAACAACAAGAAGAGCCAAAATATTATATTTTCAAAGGCATCCCTCTCCCACCCCCCGGAAAAATGAAAAATTATATTTACTTCAATTCTTTCGACAAACCAGGTATTTCGACGTTCATACTTTTGGCTACTTTATGGTTAGTTCGGTTTTAAATTTAAATAACAAGAAGAGCCAAAATATTATATTTTCAAAAGGTTCCCCCCCGGACACCCCTCGAAAAAAAATAGAACTTTACATTTACTTACATTCTTTCGATAAACCAGGCCTGGAGACATGCGAAGAAGAATGATGAAGGCCACCGTTTACTTCTGATGTGTCAGCCTCAAGCCATAATTGATGACCCTTACCGTTTCACTCGGAGGCTGACTTAAAGAAATAAGTTGATCGATTAGTTGTTTTTATGAAACCAGTGAGAATGATGAAGAATTATAAACGTATTAGCCAGTTAATCTTCTGTTAGTTTGATCTATGGGCTGCTCTATGAGCAAGAGCCCGTGCTGGCATAAGGCCAGCTTAATCTCAAACAACAATACTCAGTTTTAAGAGTGGTACAGGGGACATCAGTGCATCTCATGCGGTGCACTGTAGGCACTACTGAAGGCTCTTTACGACATCCCTCCGACCCCTAGCTGCAACCCCTTTCGTTCCTTTAGCTGTACCTCCGTTCATATTCTTTCTTCCATCTTACTTTCCTTAACACTCTCCTAACAGTTGATTCATAGAGCAGCAGCGAGGTTTTCCTCCTGTCACACCTTTCAAATTCCGTTTCAGCGCCGAATGACCTCATAGGTCCTAGGGCTTGACCTCTGACTCTCAAATCTGTATTGTTTCAGTTATAAGATTCACGCATCGTCGAAAACAACAATAACCACATCTCTGCCTGGACAGCAGGAGCGGTCCTGACGAACGAAGTCTCCCTGGATTCCCATTGATCTCTCTTGGAATTCAGCGGGATGGGTCCTACTTGTGTCAAGTTAATTAGCTGTAGTGGTTTAAAAGAAATCTCTGGGTCTCTTAATTGAGTTGGAGTGAGGGAGCACCTCCAGCTAGGGATCACACGGCCACTGGCGAGTCCTTTGGCTAAATTAGCTGTAGCATGACTGCCACTGCTGTTGCCGTCCTCTTGTGTAGCTTTGTTGTTGTTAAATGGCTAGAGAAGAGAGAGAGAGAGAGAGAGAGAGAGAGAGTGGGGGGTTGCTAGATAATATGAAGAAATTTATCATATTTCATTCGTAAAATGAGAGAGAGAGAGAGAGTGGGGGTGGGAGATGGTTTGTTAACTTATATGAAAAGATTTTTCATATTTCATTCGTAATATGAAAGAGAGAGAGAGAGAGAGAGGAGAGAGGAGAGAGAGAGAGAGAGAGAGAGAGAGTGCTAACTCATATGAAGAAATTTATCACATTTCATTTTTAATATGATGAGAGAGAGAGAGAGAACGAGAGTGAGAGAGAGAGAGAGAGAGAGAGAGAGAGATGAGTGAGAGTAGGGGTGGGAGATGTTTGTTAACTTATATGAAAAGATTTTTCATATTTCATTCGTAATATGAGAGGAGAGAGAGAGAACGAGAGAGAGAGAGAGAGAAAGGAGAGTAGATAGAGAGAGAGGAGAAGAGAATGCGGAGGCTAACTCATATGAAGAAATTTATCACATTTCATTTTTAATATGAGAGAGAGAGAGAGAGAGAGAGAGAGAGAGAGAGAGAGAGAGAGAGAGAGAGTAGGGGTGGGAGATGGTTTGTTAACTTATATGAAAAGATTTTTCATATTTCATTCGTAATATGAAAGAGAAAGAGAGGGTGCTAATTCATATGAAGAAATTTATCATATTTCATTTTTAATATGAGAGAGAGAGAGAGAGAGAGAGAGAGAGAGAGTGCTAACTTACTTGAGGAAATTTATCATATTGCGTTCGTAATATAATAGAGAGAAAGAGAGAGGGGGAAGAGTTGCTAACTTATATGACAAAATTTATCATATTTCATTCGTAATATGAGAGAGAGAGGGGGAGGGCCGTGTTGCGTTGCTAACTTATATGAAAAAATTTATCACATTTAATTCATAATATGAGAGAGAGAGAGAGAGAGAGAGAGAGAGAGAGAGAGAGAGAGAGAGAGAGAGTACTAACGTATATGAAGAAATTTATTATATTTAAGACGTAATATGAGAGAGAGAGAGAGAGAGAGAGAGAGAGAGAGAGAGAGAGAGAGGTTACTAACTTATATGAAGAAATTTGTCATATTTCACTCGTAATATAAGAGACAGAGAGAGAGACAGAGAGGAATTCTTGTGTATGAATTTGTATACCGTCTGTGTTGTAGACCTGACTTGTATAATATCAACAGTGCTGCGGGATTATATATCTTTGAAACATTTGTAATGTGTTACAAAATGCAACATAGACATCAAACGATCATGTGCACACACACACACACACACACACACACACACACAGATGAGCTCCTGGATGAGTTTCCATTTAGACCCCGCACTAGCAGATCATCAGCAAAGCGTTTCAGCTGTAAAGATTAATAGGCGAGGTTAATGCAGCCGCCATTCCGTATGAGAGTAGTGTAACAGGTCGGCATAGCCCGCATTTCCACCAGATGCTGTCTGTAATCTCGCGCAATGGCCGACGGTCATTTTCACTTGAAAGGACTCCTGTGAAAATTTCAGCTCTTGAGTATTTGGCACAAATCTCCCTGTCTGGATTACTTGGCATTCTCAGTGATGTTCTGCAAAAGTTGCGGAATATTCAGCAGGTGACAAAGAGCAGTATACAAACAAGCTTTGGATGAGCCCCTTTTGAAGACCTCTCCGGTCTGATGCGCAAAATAATTGCGAATTCGCGAAGTATAATTGCAACTTCATTTTTTCCCCTTTTGCTTGTGACGCGACGCGAAAAAAAAACACAAACAAAAAAAAAAAAAAACTCCTGGGGACGAGACGGGGTTTTCCTGCTTTCAAGAAACATTAGTCTTGTTATAAGTCTTGTTTTAAGTGAAAGAGTTTATTCTAATTTTTTAAAAAAGACATCTTTTATTTATAACCACTTTTTTTATAGAGGGAGAATGACATTTACTTTTCCATATGGTTTCCAGCTGTCACTGATAAGCAGTTCCCGTTAGGTCTTGACAAAAGTTATATTCGTTTTTAGCCAGTCACGAGACCTTCATTTGACGATTTCTTCTTATCCACTTGTTATTTCCTGTGTATTGTGTGTGTGTGTTGTGTGTGTGTGTGTGTGTGTGTGTGTGTGTAATCCGTACATCCAAACAGACTTTAGGACTTGCATCCAAACAGACTTTAGGACTTGCATCCAAACAGACCTTAGAACTTGCATAGAAACGCCAGACACGAGCGCTTCATTTGACGAGACTTTCTTTCAAAAATCCACTCGTAACTCTTTTTGTATGTGTAATCCGCGTAGCAAATAGACCTTAGAACTTGCAAAGAAACAGAGGCAAAAACGAAGCAGCGACGTAAATCTCCTCGTCGGAGGTAACAAGGTAAAAGACTAGATGGCAATGAAGGATAAGCCGGGGACAACGATGCCAGGTGACGTGTCGGGCATGGATGAAAATGCCAGAATGCCGCCCTTGTATTCTTCAGATGTCAGTGTTGTGTCGAGATAGCCTGCCTACTCGATCCTTTGCCAGACTGAGGTTCAAGGCTTTCCGGAATTGTATATATATTTTTAGGCTTCTCAGAAGGGTATGTATATCTTTGGGCATCTCAAACGGTTACATATATATTTCCATGCTTCTCGGAGGGTAATATATATATATATATATATATATATCTATATCTATATATCTATATATATATATATATATATATATATATACTAAGAAATCATAAAAGTAAGCACGTGATTTTGTTTATTAGCTGAAGCCACTGGGAACATTAAAAAAAAGAAATAAAAAAAAAACTAAAATTATTTACAAGGTGACATTGACATTGACGAAATTTTAGATCAAACAGGAATATTAACAAACGAAGGATAAGAAAGGAATGGCTGTAGAACCGTCGTTCTCAGATGGGTATATCTAAGGCTTCTCGAAAGGGTATATATACCCATAGGTTTTGCAGAAGGGTATACACGTATATATAGCTCTTGGCTTCCCATAAGGGTATATCTTTAGGCCTCTCAGAAGGGTATATCTTTAGGCTTCCCATAAGGGTATATCATTAGGCTTCTCATAAGGGTATATTTTCTTTAGGCTTCATTCAAAGGGTATATTTTCGTTAGGCTTCTCATAAGGGTATATCTTTATGCTTCTCATAAGGGTATAATTTTAGGCTTCACAGAAGGGTATATCTTTATGCCTCTCATAAGGGTATAATTTTAGGCTTCACAGAAGGGTATATCTTTATGCTTCTCATAAGGGTATAATTTTAGGCTTCACAAAAGGGTATATCTTTATGCTTCTCATAAGGGTATAATTTTAGGCTTCTCATAAGGGTATATCTTTAGGCATCCTATAAGGGTATATCATTAGGCTTCTCATAAGGGTATAATTTTAGGCTTCTCATAAGGGTATATCTTTAGGCATCCTATAAGGGTATATCATTAGGCTTCTCATAAGGGTATAATTTTAGGCATCCCATGAGGATATATTTTGAACTCTTTCATTCTTGAATGTAAGGAATCAACTTGTGATTTTTCCTAGGAAAACATGGCCAGAGATGAAGGGTATATATGAATTTATTTTTATGGGCACAAACATACCAAAAATGCCTCTTTTCGGCAGGATATGGAATAATCCATTCAAAAGAGCAATCAGGCGAACCACTTCAGCCGTGATGAACGATGATGAAATTGTAAAACAGGAAAAGCTTTAAATTTGCATCATTTAATATATGTTTACAGGGAACCTTTCCATTTATTTGCCAGCAGAGCTCTTAATGCCTCGTCCCTTTTTTTCATTATTCAGGCTCGCAGAAAAAATGGACAGGAAATGCTGTCATATTTTATTTCAGATGAACGTGCTTATATTATGATTTTTGTTTGATGAGACTCTCTACTGTGACAAAACGGTAAGTTCCACCTTGATCATTTCGCGTTAGAGTCTGGATGTATCGGAAAATTGACAATATATTTTTCATGCCCTTTTACTGAATCCTGTACTCTAAATAAATAAAGGATTTTCCCCCCTTATTTATTTATTCCCTATCGGACAGATAGCAGATAGCCAAAGTTGTGTTTTCTGCACGGGAATCATGAGTTTAATCTATTTGTTTGTTGTTTTGCTACCGAATCCTGATTTTACCCTATTATTCTGCTCACGAATTTTATTATTTTCTATTTACAGGTACGTACGTAACTTCTGTACCTGACATCGTGGACGAAGGTACTTTTGGACACGTTACGAATGGAATGTGTAAGTTTGAATTTTTCTGTATTTGTTCAGGCTTCATAGGCACATTTCTAGAACGCGTTTTTGTATGAAAACTTTAAGCCAAAGAATTACTCCCTCGTCACGAAGACTCGGAATGGCAGAAATCCTTCCTGAATATTATAATTGATATCATATATAGTAATTCAGGGAAGTGTTGTGACTTCTCAGTATAGCACATCTTCAACGATGTTAAGTGTGTTTTGAGTTTGTGCGTTTGTGTCGCTTTTGCGTGTGGTTGTGTTTGTGGGTATGTTTGTGTGTTTTGATTTTATTTATACCTCATAGGGACGAATTTCTAGTTATGATCAACTTTTGAGAGAAATCTGCCTAGATTTTATTTTATTTGATTTTTACTAATGTATTTATTTCTTTTTTAACAAGTCACTCATCACACATAAAGTTACCTGCTGTTAAGTGCTTCGTATCAGGCTACAATCGTGTGTTATCCTTTGTCCTTGACAAATGCCTATATTACCTCTGTTATAGATAATTTTACTCATATTTGCCTGTTAAGGTCAAAGGTGAATTTTACTCTCATTTACCCTTTAAGGTCAAAGTTGAATATCCCTGAATTTATATTGATCACGCATATTGAAGTAGAACTTATGGAATTAGTGGAAATGCATCTGCTTATCACTATTTCAACCTGTGTTCAAAACCAAACTTCATATACGATATCATAGCGAGGAGCTTTTTGCATCGCTTGGCAAGAGAGTGCGCTCATCTGAGATGCTCTGGTTTGTTTATCCAATCGCAAAAGCAAATCACCGTTTTGAACAAGAAAAATGAAGCATGTAAAGTTACACATACACGGAAAACTTTAAAACGTTAATTGCACTTAAACACAACGGACATTTAGTATGAAGGTGAAAAACAAAAACACTGAAACTCGTCCGTGATAATAGCGTAAAGTACGATAACTTCGGGGGCGCTACCAGCCTTCATCATTGAATTTCCTCGCAAGTAATTTGTCATAATTGCCCTTCCATGATCCCCTTTGGAGGAGCGCGGAGAAGGAGGAATGTCGTAGTAGTAAGCTCCAGGATTCGGTTTAATCTCGAAGGAACATGAAGTTTATTCGGGTGACTAATGAATTCTACATTGGGTATTAGAGTCAAGGAGAGGGAATGCTGGAAGCCGCTGCGTTCAGTGGTTGTAGTCGAGTAATTGAATTAAAGGGATATAGATACATACATACTTAACACACACACACACACACACACACACACACACACATATATATATATATATATATATATATATATATATATATATATACATACATACATACTTGATAAGGGTGGGCGTCAGTCCACTGAAATATAGTCCTTAGCTTTAAACCAGAGTGTTCTAATGGATCTTTTGTACACACACACGGACACACGCACACATACATATATGTATGTATGTATTATATATATATATATATATATATATATCTATATATATATATATATATATATATATATATATATATACGTATATATCATATATATATATATATATATATATGTGTGTGTGTGTGTGTGTGTGTGTGTGTATAAAGCGAGAGAGCGAGAGAGAGAGAGAGAGAGAGAGAGAGAGAGAGAGAGAGAGATACTTGTGCGTTTGGTGTATTTATTTCTCAGCGTTTCTAAGTACTCCACGATTTCTCATAGTTCTAGTCTTTCCTCGACTGTTTGTCGCTTGTTCTGTCATCTTCATTCATTCCAACATTCCAGCCTCTTTACTTCTACCGTTCATCCTCTGTTGTTATTATCACATTTAGAATTTTAGTTGTTAATTTTTCTATAGCTTCCTATTTCATGAGCCTTGGAATGAATAGAAGACTCCCTAAGAGGACCTCGAAACGTGGCAGTAGATTGTGGCATCTCTCGATTTCAACTTTCCCATCACGTTCCATCCCTTAGGGGGCTAGTGCCGTCAGTGGTCCTCATGCGGTGCACTGTAGACATTACTTAAGGTTTTTCGCAGCGTGCCGTCGGCCCCTAGCTGCAACCACTTTCGTTCCTTTTACTGTACCTCCTTTCATATTCAGTTTCTTCCACCCTCTCCTAACACTTGGTTCATAGTCCAACTGCTTTGAGATTTTCCTCCTTTTACACCTTTCAAACCTTTTACTGTCAATTTCCACTTCAGCGCTGGATGACCTCATAGGTCCGAGTGATTGGCCTTTGACTTAGATTCTATATTCAACTCAACAAATCATGTTTCTTGTTCCCTCTTGATACAATGAAATGAAACCTCCCTCTTTAACTGAAGCTGTAGGCGGTTGATTAACCAGTTTTATGTTGATCTTAAAGCGGTATATACAGTATTTACAAAAGATGAGCATTACAAATTAATGAAGTACAACGCAGAATAAACGTAGATTCCTTACAGCTAACACAAAATGGAACGAGGTATATGTTATATAAAGTGAATACACACAAAATAACCAGCGAAGACGTTTTAGTAATTACAGTTAAAAGTTAAAGTGGTTAAAGTAAGAGTGGAGTACATTGCTTTCTTGCATGTTGTAAAGCTTATTTTTCTTCCACTTATTTTTGGGGGTGACTGAAGTCATATTTTCCCTTTTCTCCTCATATCTGTTGCTTTAGTTCTCTGTAAAAGAAAACCATTGAGATGGCTATTCGTCTGTCCGTCTGCACTTTTTCTGTCCGTCCTCAGATCTTAAAAACTACTGAAGCTAGAGGGCTGCAAATTGCCATGTTGATCATCCACCCTCTATTCATCAAACATACCAAGTTACAGCCCTGTAGCTTCTGTAGGTTTGATTTTATATTAGGATTAAGTTAGCCATGATCGTGCGTCTGGCACCGCCGAGCCCAATTCCGGATGCGTCGTCGAATCTTCCTTTGACTGCATCTGGGGAGCAACCGAGCGCTTTCTGTTCGTAGTTGAGAGTTTAATACAGCAGCAAGTATAGTTTCGTACAGCATTATACGCTGTACAGAAAACTCGATTGCACCGAAGCAACTTCCGTTCATTTTTTATACTTGTTTTTTTTATGTTTAAAGTTCATACAATTATGATAATCTTTTCCACTCCTCCGTCATTGGAACTGAATTCGGAATAATTTACGTCGTTCTTGGAGTTATATGCCATTACTTAAGGTTCTTTGCAGTGTGCTTTCAGCCCATAGCTGCAACCCCTTCCTTTCCCTTTACTGTTCCTCCTTTCATATTTTCTCTCTTCCATCTTACTTTCCACCTGCAACTGCGAGATTTTCCTCCTATTACACCTTTCACACCTTTTCACTGTCGATTTCCGTTTTAGGCGCAGAATGACCTCATGGGTCCCCGTGTTTGGCCTTTGGCCTGAACTCAGTATTCAATTCAATCAGTAATACGCCATCGATTCCTCTTTCACCTAGCCAGCTGAAACCTTTTTTTTAAGTCAAGTTTATGTATCAAAATCAGGACTTCCGTGTAGGTCACGGTCTCCTACCTCTCGCTGTTTATAGCGACATGTCGTCTTTAACAACCAATCGCCCGAATTAATATCGCAGACGAATATTTGTGAAGTTCTGGGGCTACCTGCCTGCCACCTGTCAGATTTCCAGTTCATTTTCCGGCACTTATGATTGAAGGACAACGTTTTCGTCAACTGGCTCGCGAAGTTGATTGCATTCCGGTATCCTGACAAGAGGCGGCTGTTTGTTTCGGTGCTTCCTTTAATATTGGTTTTTATTACTGACACTGAAGACGTTTTTCGATTGTTGATAGAAAGTAAGGAAATAGTGCAGAATTGTAAAGTTAGAAAATAATACATAATTTTGAAGTAGAAAAGGGCTTTAGATAGATAAACTTAATAACTTGTGTTTTCCTAGCCGCTGGAGTTGCGGTGACATCAGGGGTTCTCAAATTGGTCGATATCGACCCCCAGGGGTCAATAGGACCATCCAAGGGAGTCTATAAATAGTCAGGGGGTCAGAAGGGGATCAATGAATAACTAACGTTTCGGAGAATTAAGTTACATATAATCGTACATCTAAAGTTCCAAACATATTTTCTTACTAGATGTTACTTTTTTTTATCATACTGAAAGTCAAGTACTAAACTAATACTACTCAAATTGATTCCGACATTGTTTTTTTTAAATTATTAAATGCTAGTCTAGGGGGTCGATAGAAAATTTGGAACTTCATAAGGGGGTCGTGGAGTTAAAAATGTTTGTTTGAGAACCCCTGGGTTACATCAACCTTACGATATCACTGTAACTTCCGCTCTTCACAGGCGGATATTATAATGAACAGCGAGTCGAAACTTCGACATACAATGCTTCTCCCTTCACCGAAACACTTGAGAGGTAAAAGTTGCTGAACTTTCTTTTCCTTATTCATTCCCAGTTAGCTTTTTGGAATACGTTTCCTGTCAGATATTCACGGAGTAGTATTGTGAAGCAGAAGCGTCGGCGGACTGCTTGATTTTAGAGGGTAATAACAGAGTGAAAGGCAGTGATGCATCATTCTTTTACAAACTGTTTCACTGCTGTTACAATTCTGAGGAATTGGGAGCTTATTGTCATCGAAGTGAAATGTGAAAAGATTGCATTCCATGATAGTATCGCGAATAAAATTGCCTTAGATTATAGGAATTACACGCTGCATTTTATGCAGTGAGAGCAGGAATAATCATACGAAAATTGCTACCCATATATGGATCCATCTCCAGGGTTTTTTTTTTTTTTTTTTTTTTTTTTTTTCATTTCTTTTTTCATTTTCAGATTCCATCTCCCGGGTTTTCTTTTCATTTTCAGATACCAAAGGAATAAATTGAATTTTCTTCATTATTTAACAGTTAACAAAAGAAATAAATTTATTTTTCTTTACTATTTAAGAGTGACCAAAAGAATAAATTTAATTATCTTTATTATTTTACAGTTACCTAAAGGAATAGATTGAACCACGTTCATCATTTAACCGTTACCAAAAGGCATAAATTGAACATTGTTTATTATTTTTTTATCAAAAGAAAAAATTGAATCTCCTTTATTAACAGTTACCAAATTAATGAGTTTTGTTACCTTGTTTATTCTTTTTCAGTTACCAAAGGAATAAATTGCATTTTCTTTATTATTTTCCAGTTACCAAGGGCATAATTTGAACTTTTTTTTATATATTTCCTGTTACCAAAGGAACAAATTGAACTCTCTTTATTATTTTCCAATTGCCAATTGAATAAATCAAAATTGGATGCATTGCGGATCCGTAAAACAGCAAAAAATTAGAACCCTGCCTTAGGCCTACGAAAATGGATAATACGTAGACGTTAAAATACGAAAATAGAAATGTTTCGTGGCCTCTTTCTAAAACATAATTCCACCGGTTGTTACATGGCAGGCAGTCTGTGCTTATGGAAACGGAAGCTGCCTCGTAGACCTTATAAAAAAAATGATAAAACAGAGTGGCAGACTGCTTTCAAAAAATATATATAATTCCACCGGATGCTCATAAATCCATTTTCAAAGGGATCAGAGATGGAGAAGATCAAAGTTAAAACAATGGCCATCAAAGGGTTAGCCCACCCCCCCTAAAAAAAATAGACCGCGTCATTAACATGCATGGCATGAACGCTGTGATCTAAATGCAATGGATGTAATTATGTCCTTCCAAATATTACTCATAACAAAGCGATCGTCATTATCATGATGGAGAGAGAGAGAGAGAGAGAGAGAGAGAGAGAGAAGAGTTTGTGTGTGTGCGTCTGTGTGGTAATGCACGCGCGGTAGCGCGCTACAAACAAGGGGTTTGCGTGCGCACCAGCGCACCACAATCAAGGGAAGTAACCTCGACGGAAATGGCTTCGTAGGCTTAAACCTGGGCCTGTTGATGAGCGATCATTTAAACTAATTAATCCATGTTGCTTTATTCATTTGCACAAAAGGATTCCACGAATGATCAAGTTATTCCTGGCTCCATCAGTGAGACCAGTGTAAAGATACTTTAGGTAAAATCGTGATCCTCCACCTAATCAGCTCATTAAATCATTATTTCTGTTGTAACTCATTAAATCATTGTTGCTGTTGTAGTGCTTTTCGCCAATACCAGTGAAAGGCCTAGTGCTTAACAAAGAGACGGAAGCCGTTATGTGATTTTCGATAGAAATGTATAAAATTGAAATAACTTGGGGTTTTTATTCGCGACACTGTAATTGTGATTGTTACTCGTTCCAGGAACTGTTCTCAGAATGTTAGCTAATTATGTCTGGAACTATGCATTAGATTGTTACAATAGGCGAAACTCGAGCAATAATTATTTGATTATCTTATGCCATAGATTCTCTCTCT
>NC_087213.1:17801520-17819020 GCF_015104395.2 Macrobrachium nipponense | reverse complement strand
TTCTCACTTGGCATATCTATTTCATAAATAAGACACTGTGAAATGCAATGATGTATTTAGGTAAGTGCCAGAATTTCCGCTAAGCTTAACAACCAGAAAAAATAGCAGAGAGGGTTGTAAACCTAACGTACACATACACACACAAACATTTATATATATATATATATATATATATATATATATATATATATATAATATATATGAACTAGCGATGAAATCCTGAAAGTAAAAGATATGCATGTTTAAGCTCATGCATTCGTCTATTGAATCAATCTTCCACTGTATGCTTATCCTGTAATTAACAGTCTGAAACCACCGGCTTTGAAAACAAAGGTCAGAGCAATTAATTAGCCGCGAGAACAATTTATGGCGCAAGTCATATTAAACGCAGCAGCTGCGTTGCGTAACCGTATCAGAAAGACGTATATTTTCTTTATTACCCAAGTTATGCTGGTAATTAGCGTGTTGGTATTTAGTAATCTCGGGATAATGGGTTTTTTCCCCCCTCGTTTGGATGTGTCGAGTTATCTGGGAGCATTTCGCTTATGAGTAATGCGATGTTATTACGGGCCCGGTCTGGTTCTTGGTGCCTTTTCTGTTTATTTTGAAGACTTTTTGCTCTCGTATTTCTTCGCTGGTAATTCCAAGAGCAAATATTTCGTTTATAGAATGATTCCAGAATTTAACTTTTACCATAAGGAGCCGTCCCTTGAGTGGAAGGGGTAGTGTCGTCAGTGCACCTCACTGGGTTCACTGTAGGCATTAATGTTTTTTGCAGCGTCCCTACAGCCACCAGCTGCAACTCCTTACAGTCTTTTTACTGTATCTCCATTCATATTATCTTTCTTCTATCTTACTTTCCACCCTCTCCTAACAATTTCCCACAATATTATTTTCAGGGCTAAAATAGGGTCATAGGTCTCAGCGCTTGGCGTTTGGGTTAAATCTCGTATTCCATTCCATTCCATTCGCTTATAATCATATGATATTCGTATACTAATAATGATCAGACAGTTGATCTTGCGTTGACAAATAGACAAAGTATACGTCGCGTGCTCTTAAGTAGCCGGAGGATGTTCAGTGATCATAAGAATGATGAAGGAATTCGACTTGCTCTTGCAACTCGAAAACAATGCTTCGTAGGTATATGAGGTCACCAACTTCCGGCTATCTCTTGCACTCTGGCCTTTAATTACACCCCTCCGGGTCTCTTAATTGGCTTCATTCTGCCAGCCACTCCGTCTCTCTCGTCTGCAGTGGGTTTCGAGTTCAACTGCTAATTAAAACGATCTGAAAATACCTGGAAGCGAAGAAGGATCCTCTCCAACTCTTTAGTTGTGGTCTTTATTGCAGCAGATGATCTGAAATCCTAAACCTCTTTGGAGCCAGCGTTTTGTTTCACCTCGTATGAGTCGTCGGCCCTTGTATATATGCGCCTTTCTCCGCAGTTATGAACGCGCTAGTAGATGTTCCACTCTCTCTCTCTCTCTCTCTCTCTCTCTCTCTCTCTCTCTCTCTCTCTCTCTCAATTTTTAATCCCTTGACGCTTTCGTAAGTTGTAATAAAATGATTATGTGGCAATGTTGATGTTACAGCTTGAGGGCTGATTGAAAATAGAGAGAGAGAGAGAGAGAGAGAGAGAGAGAGAGAGAGTCCAATATTAGTTTCTCACTGACTGGCTGACCGAAGGTTCATGGCATTCTTTGTTTCATACAGGAAAAAATATATAAAAAACCATAGTATTTTTTTACCGAATGTGAATGACATGAAGAGACGTAAATAATAATTTAGTAGTAAAATAAAACGTTTTATTATTATTATTTGGGATCGTTCGATATTTTTCCCTTTAAATTTTCAGTAGGAAACAAAATAGTTTTTGTCAAACGAAAGTTGTTAAAAAAAGGCTCCCACCGCGTATGCTTATGATGTTAAGGAGAAATGTATTATTTTATTATTATTATTATTATTATTATTATTATTATTATTATTATTATTATTATTATTATTATTATTATTCTGCGAGGATGCCCTCTTTTATCCAGGTTTTTTGTTGTGAATTATGGCTGCTTCAGGTAAGCTGATTTTCTATTTTAACTTTCTCAAAAATTTTATTATTATCATTTTATTTTCCCTGGCATAAATCACTCAAGAGTTGGCCAATATGCATCTTGCATGCGAGAAGAATATTGGGCAATTCTTTGATGATTTATGCCCGCAAAAGAAGTTAGTGATAAGAAAAATCGCGAAAGTCAATCAATAATAATAATAATAATAATAATAATAATAATAATATCAGTTTGATGTTATTATTTGTAATGTATATACATATATATTTATATGTAAATATATATATATATATATATATATATATATATATATATATATATATATATAGCGAATACCACAGGAAAATGATAGTCAGAAATCCAAACGCTTTCGTCTTTACTAAGACATTTTCAAGGAGCTAATGAAATACAATTGGAGAGAAAGGTCTCAGGTACACAACAAGGTCAAGAATACCAGATGGTTAATTGTCAAAAGGGTAAAAATTAAAAGAGATAATCCAGGATTATTGGATATCACACGGTCACAAACCTAAACGGATTTGACACTAACCGAAATTACAAAGTATCTTTACAGTCCAAAACATGTAAAAACTTTTCATTATGAAAGCATCAAGTTTAAGGGAATGTCATGACATTCCCTTAAGTGTAGCAAACCTCATTAGTCTCATAAGGTTATGTATCAAAGATAGTAAATTTTGTTTTAATGGGGAATTTTTTGTACAAAAGTTTGGCATGGCTATGGGTAATCCCTTATCTCCTGTCCTTAGCAATATTTACATGGAATTTTTTGGGACAAAACTCTTACCAAGAATTTTGCCCCAAAAAGTTATATGGTTTAGATATGTGGATGATATTTTCTGTATTTGGCCAATTCACGAAAATCTCCAGGAATTCCTTAATAATCTCAATAGTATGGTATAGATATGTGGATGATATTTTCTGTATTTGACCAGTTCACGAAAATCTCCAGGAATTCCTTAATAATCTCAATAATTTAGTCCCTTCTATAAAATTTACTGTAGAGGAAGAAAGAAATTGTAATTTGAATTTTCTTGATGTAACTGTCCATAGAAATGATAGAAATTTCACCTTTTCAGTCTTTCGAAAATCAACTAACATTGCCTCTTTTCTACTCCAATCACCATCAAAATGTTAAAATCTCTGTTTTTTCTGGGATGATCCTAAGGGCTTTACGTGTCTGTAGCCCGCAGTTTATTGATGCTGAAATTAAAACTATTTATGATATTGTATTGAAACTTAAATACCCAAGGACTTTTGTAGATGTGGCATGGAAAAGAGCTAGAAAAACATTTAATCATCTAATGACAAACTTGAATTTAGTAAGCATAACATTCTAAAATTACCCTATGATGAAAGGTTTTTAGATATTCCTAGAATTTTAAAGCTTTTTAACATAAATTTTGTTTTCAGTAATATTAATGTCAAAAGTTTAGTAATCAAAAATTCTCTTAAAGATCTTCCAGGCTGCATATTTGAAATTCCTTGCAAAAAGTGCGATAAAGTCTATTACGGACAGACCGGTAAATCTCTTTCACAACGTCTCAAACAACATCAATATTCTGTGAGAACTGGGCAAATATCGAATGCATTATTCGTACATATGAGAGATTTAAATCATCCTATTAACTGGAGTCAAGCAAGAGCCTTAATCTCATGTAATGACACAGTTAAAAGGAATATCATTGAATCTTGTTTCATCAAGTCAAATAATAGAAATGTTCTGAATTCAAGTCTTGGTTTATTTAAACTTGATGCTTTCATAATGTAATGAAAAAAGTTGTAGATAAATATAAGCAACAAAATTAATATATTCAGTTTTTACGTGTTTTGGACTGTAAAGATACTTTGTAATTTCGGTTAGGGTCAAATCCGTTCAGGTTTGTGACCGTGTAATATCCGATAATCCTGGATTATCTCTTTTAATTTTTACCCTTTTGAGAATTAATCATCTGGTATTCTTGATCTTGTTGTGTACCTGAGACCTTTCTCTCCAATTGTATTTCATTAGCTCCTTGACAATGTCTTAGTAAAGACGAAAGCGCTTGGATTTCTGACGATCATTTTCCTCTGGTATTCGCTTATATATACGTATATATATATATATATATATATATATATATATATATATATATATATGTGTGTGTGTGTGTGTGTGTGTGTGTGTTGGTGTGTGTGTGTGTGTGTTTTGACATATCACTTCTGAGAGCTACTACTTATTTGGCTTTTCACATTTTAATTGTAATGCTAATGCTTCTCTTGTAGTTTATGACACTTCTCTAATTATTTGTTGATATATTATGTTGAAGCGTGTCTTCTCAACTAATATAATTATTTGCTCTATTACCAAGAAATTCATCAGAGACGCTAGACATCGAATATACATGGCAACATCAGGTTCTTCTTCTTTATCGGCGGAGAGAGAGAGAGAGAGAGAGAGAGAGAGAGAGAGAGAGAGAGAGAGAGAGAGATCTGTTTAACTCGAATATACTTGCAACATCAGTCCTCCTCTTTATCGAGAAGAGAGAGAGATGGAGGAGAGAGAGAGAGAGAGATATAGAGAGAGGAGAGAGAGAAGAGAGAGAGAGCGAGAGGAGAGGAGAGAAGAGAGATCCTGTTTACGTCGATATACTTGGCCAACATAGAGTTTCCTCTCTTTATCGAGAGAGAGAGAGAGAGAGAGAGAGAGAGAGAGAGGCCATAGCTATGTCGTGAGTTTTTCAATGTTGACTTAGTTTTGTGTAACTGTTTCCTCTGAAGGAAATTGCGTTTTCTATCATTGGGAGTATTGGTAAACCAATCAAGCCTGACAAACAGTGCTTCATCGATATACTGTCAGATTAGTTCAGAAAGGCTGATTGACCTTTGACCGGAAGCGAATTTAGGTAACTGGCGAAAACTTTACAATGTAGTAGGGAATATTCTTAAATTACGTTACGTCAAAAACATGAGAAGAACATGCCTTTGGTAAATAATTAACTGTCTAGGAAGTAAAACTGATTTCCCTTGATTATAAGAAACTTTGGTGTTACATATGTGTCATAAAACGAATCGACGATTCTCACAGATTTTTTTTTAAACCGCTGTAGTGGCTGTAGTGCCGTCAGTGCACCTCATGTGGTGCATTGTAGGCATTGATAAAGATTGCTTCCGGCGTCTCCCCTAGATGCCTCAATTTCGTTGGTTTTTATGATTCCCTTAAGGATGCTCTCTCTCTCTCTCTCTCTCTCTCTCTCTCTCTCTCTCTCTCTCTCTCTCTCTCTCTCTCTCAGCAAACGCTCGTTCTTATCCTTCAAGTTTCACCAGTAAAAGGTCAACATTAATATTCTTTATATAAATTACCTCAAGGGACAACTTTTAAAAAAAATTACTGCATAAACTTTTTTATAGTAGAATAATAGATAAAATATAAGTAAAAGCAATAATTGATTCCTTGAGCTTTTCACCTTTTGATCACTATATAAGTGCCTGATGGATATCTCATGACGGAACATTAGTGGTTATGTTTGTATGTGTGCTTGTAAGTTTTTTAACCGTGAAATAAACCAGGTGTGTTTGGCATTTCACTGGATTTCTTGAGCAGCAGTTGCTGGTACTTTACTGTTTCAACATTCATATAGCTACTGAAGTATTTTCATAAGATTCGGTTTATGCTTTTATAGAGTCCTTCCATAATATGTAATGTAAGATAACACAGGAATGATTGGAGTTTCTGAGATTCACAGAGGCGCTTCGTGCCACCAAGTGATTTCCGTGTGTAGTTACGGTTTTGCTAACGCAAAAATTAATTTGGGATGAGGCTGCTAACTTAGCGTCTTTTGCTACACTGTTGCGTCTCATCGCAAGGTTCATCATTAACAGATGCGGTTTAATCCGTTTGGTCTTCTGAAGATGCGAACCTCGGCCGTCTCTGCGGTGATCAGGTATCATGACATCAGTCAAGTTTCGTGTGAATGTGTGCGTGTGCGTGTGCGTGGGCGCACATACACCCACATACACAATGAAGGTTTGTGAGACAATCCCAGTTCAGTTAAGAGGTATACAGGCACAGATTGTAATTATCTTCAGTCAATACACACGCGCGCACGCGCACACACACGAACGAGCTAACTCTTATGGCAGCTCGTACCATCTGTTCATGACTAGGGTCAGGAATTATAATTTTTAGCTGCAGTTATTCGGCCCCAAGGTTTTCGTTTCCCCGCCCCCCAACATCAATCATGCAATACCTAATCAACGGATTCATTCAGTTTCCACAATGGCGGTTGAAGGTAAACTTGACTAAAGTTCTAACGAAATTTCAAGCGATTCTCGCCGAATGCACTACTCGGAGATTCTTGAAAATACACGGAAGTTAAGGCTTCTAAGATACTCGAAAATTGAAAGAGGATAAAGTTCATCCAATGACTGCCAGAAGCATAGAAATGCGGAAGACTTGGAAATGCTGATGTAAATAGACATCTGCCTCTCAAACATTACTTTAAAATACTGGCGATAATAAGTAAAGCAATTTATTTTCATATTTGCCTAATGTTCACTTATTGTGTAAAAGTTTTTAAAAACATGTACCTATCAATGAAAGTGTTCACGCTTTAGACTTGTAAATACCAAATACATTTCATGTTATAAGTACCCTGGACCTCATTTAAAATTTGGTAAGCATCTCTGTAAAATATTCTTACATCCTTAAAGGCGTCTTTTCGTTTCTTACATTGTCTACTGTTCTTGCGCTGCGTATCGTGTACACACACACACATGCACAGACACACACACACACACACACACACAAATATATATATTATATATATATAAATATATATATATAATATATATATATATTATATATATATTATACTCTATCTCGAGAACGCGCGAACGAAATGGTTATGAAAGGAATGGTAGAGACATTCCTTTCATAACCATTCCCAGTTGATGGGCATTTGGTGTTCATAGGAGATTTGCTTGATCTATAATACTAAAAGGCAACGTGCTTTTACCACTGAAATGCGGTATTTGGAACTGATTAAATATGGCTAACAGTCTCATAAACACACCGAACGGGAAGCATAACTTAATGCTTCTTTTGTAACTTATCCATATTCTTGATTAGTCAGAGAATACGAGAAAGGGCAAACCTTTTGAGAAACTGGAAAAATGTTAGCATAGTTTTCCCTTTAGGTATTGTACAAAAGAAAAGCTTAATTGCTTTTGGATTGCTTTGCAGATTAGCCTTTCAGTCATTCCCGCAGCCCATAAGCAAATGTATATTCATATGCAGTTTTGAAATGTGCATGACTTATTTTTTTATATATAGTTGATGGTTTGGATGGTAACCGAACAAAATGAATGGCGTAAGAAGAAAAGGGGTTTTCAGTCAGCAAATGGCAGCGTCGGCAGCAGACGAGCTGATGAAGATAGAAGAAATACGGAAAGAAAATTATTATTCATATTATTCAAAGTAATCATTCATATATAAAATTCCATCGACATGTAAACCAGGATTCCACAAAAGAGTATCTTCATAAAATGTCCTAAAAATTAGAGAACAAAGGTAAATTCACAAACATACAAATTAATTTTTTGCCTGAAATGTTAATAATATATGTCAATATATATTTATTGTTAATCACTCAGGAATTTTGTTCCTTGTTGGACAAGTGGTTTACGTGCTCGCCTACCAATTTGGTAGTCCCGAGTTCGATTCCCCACTCTGCCAACGTGGAATCACAGGAATTTGTTTCCGGATATTAGAAGTCAATTTCTCGATATAATGTGGTTCGCATCCCACAATATGCTGTAACTCCCGTTGCTAGGTAACCAATTGGTTCCTAGCCACGTCAAAATATCTAATCCTTCGGGCCAACCCTAAGAGAGCTGTTAATTAATCAGCTCAGTGGTCTGGTTAAACTAAGATGTTCTTAACTTTTGCTTAGAATGAGGTCTAGCATCTTAACTTTTGCTTAGAATGAGGTATGCCAATGCTACCACATGCGTTTTTTATGTTGTTGTTTGAGATTAAGCTGGCCTTATGCCAGCACAGGTTTCTGTTCATAGGGCAGTCCTTTGCACGTTTTTCCTTGGCAACGGCGCTCTTTCACCTTTAGGTTACGGTTAGCAAGATGCATTTATTTTGCAGGCTTGACTGACAGGAAATCCAGAACTGCGCTTTGAAAGGCTGTTAAAACAGGTTATCTGTCTTATATTAAAACTAACTTACGAGTTTTCCCGTGGTACTCTTATTGGTAAAAAAAAAAAAAAGGAGGGGAGGAGGGTAATTGGTTGATTGGTGTAGGTGCGCAAAGACAAGTATCAATTTATCAATTTTTTCCACCACGATCTTTTGACGACTGAACCGACTAACTAATGACGAAGCACTTACCACTAATGATTCCCGTTTGGGGGGTTAAGTTGCTCCCTGGTTACAGTGAATTGGAAGTTACACGATATTTGGGGTTTTGTATATGAGATTATAAAAATGTAACAGTGTATAATATATATATATATATATATATATATATATATATATATATATATATATATATATATATATAGTCACATATCCACAGGTGAAAAATAATAGACAAGGTGTAGGTCCTGACCGGTTTCGGCTTTATTTTCAAGCCATTGACTAGGACTGATACATAATATTAGAAGTCAAGAGTATATATACTGCAGAGACAGTTCTGACGAACATACACACAACCGTTTGAGACTGCAAGATCCACCCACAGGCACAGATGTCAAGGTAGGAGTGGCTTTCAAAAATCATTTGGCTAAAATTTACAATAAATTCTCAAGGGATACTACCGATTAGGGTACCCACCGTAGGAGACAAGAAGTCCACACCTGACAGGTGTCAGGGAGGCGGGATTGGACATCTCATTACCACTTACTGCCCCCTTCCCCTTACTGTGTTTACAAATATAATAATCCTAGTTCCATACATCTCTACTGCCTACCTTAAATTGAAACAGTTTACAAATTTCTTTTGATATTAAAGGATCAATTTGTTTTATACATTCCTTGACTGATTGTTGATATTATTATATATTTGTAGTTTTGTTTATATATAAGATATATTATATCTTATATTATTATATATATATAATATAATTACACCATATATTGTATCAAAAAATACACAAACAACACATAACATATATTATATATATTATAATATATATACTATTATATATATATATATATAGATATATATATAAGATACTAATATCTATGAACACACAACCTTTTCTTCTTGATTAGTAACAGCAACGTGTTGGACCCAGTCACCCTCCTTTCTTCAACCCACAAAATAACAAATAAATGATTAGCAGTCCAAGCCAGGAAACAGAAAACGAAGGTCGTCCAGAAGCAAAGTATTGTCAACTCACTATTTCGAGCCGAGGCTGGGAATACAATATTCAGTCGTCTGTCTTCCTACTCCCTACTGCCTACTCCTATTCCTCCTACCTCCTCCTCCTCCTCCTCCTCTTCCTCGTCGTCGGTCGGTCGTCCTCCTCCTCCTCCTCCTCCTCCTTCCTCCTCCTCCTTCCTCCTCCTCCTCCTTCTTCTGGCCTGTTCGTTTAGTCCTACGCAGGAAGAATAAGGAGGCTATTTTAGTATCGTCTCATTTCTTTGGGGCGTTATAGGAACAATTGTACGGATTTGTCGAATCTCTTCTGGCTGATGTATTGTGGTTATTAGACGTTGAATATGTCGACTCGAGATGGTTATTTCTGAAATATTGCAGCGATTATTCCACTTCGTATCCTCGTCCCCAAAGGAAGTACGTCCTTGTCTTTGCTAACTTCCCACCCCCACCTTTTTTTTTTTTAACTTTCTCTTATCGTGCCCTTTGGTTTTCCCGTTTTTCTTTGTCAATTGGTGTGGTTTCGACCTTCCCCCTTCTCATTAGGGACATGAAATGACCATATTTATTTTCATTTCGTTTTTTTTTTTTTTTATTGTATATTTGTAATTCATTTTCACCGGTTTGCTTTGTTTAGATCATCAAAAGATACACACACTTCATTCTTTTTTTATCTCCCTTTTTTTTTAAGAAATTTTGGACAGTGTCATTTTTACCCGTGTCAATTTATAAACAGCAAAAATAACGGTTACATACACAAAGTCCAATTTCATTTTTAAGAATTCGCGAACGAACTAGGAAACTTGTGTGTTTAACGTCAATCTTATCTCTTAGGTGGAGAATTAATTCTTCGTTTCTATTTTCTTGGCTTTCTGAACAAGTAAGTATCAAAATGGGCAACAGTTTTTTCGTATTTGTTTTAAACAATAAAAATCGCCTTTAAAGATTAAATTCGCAAGCTCCGCAGAAAAGAAACCAAACAAATCACAAAATGTTTGCGGTAAACCAAAAACCTATATATTTATATATGTGTATGTACATTGAATATAAATTATATTATAGATATATATATTATATATATACATATATATATATACACACCACACATAATATTATATATTATATTATATATATCTATATTATATATAATATATTTATATATAATATATATATATACATATAGATATATATACCACACATATATATAGATATATATATTCATATGAATTATTATTATATATTTTCTAATTATATATTTATGTTATGTGTATAGTATTATATGTTTATAATCTTATATATATAATATATATATATATAGATAATATATCTATATATATTATATTTTTTTTTTATATAAGTATAGTATATGTTGTGTTTGTTATGTGTGTTGGAGAGAGAGGATGAGAGTGAGAAGGATGAGAGAGAGAGGGAGGAGGAGAGGAGGAGATAGAGAGAGAGGAGAGTCATCGAGTTTTGTTTAAAGAAAGACGGCCCCATTTGTTCGGTTTGTTTTGTTTTTACGATTTTTTGTTCAGGCTCTTTCCTCCAAACTCACATTTATAAGTGGAAAAATGGCAGGGATTGGAGGGCCAAATGTTCCCGCAAAAATATATTCCGGGTTGTGACTCAAATTCATTCGAAGAGGAGAATTGCGTTAAAGTTAGAACGAACCCTGAATGAGAATAGCATTTTTTTGAGCCTTATTTGAATTGGTTGCGATTATTTGTTAAAGTTAAGACTATATCCTCATTGTAATGGGAATGTTCTTTTTAATACTGACAGAGCCCTACTTCAAGTGCATTTTTTCCGGTGTTGCTTTATAGTTGAGAGCGAGATATGAGAAGGAGAGAGAGAAGAGAGAGCTGGGAGAGAGAGCGATCTAAAATTTCCCAACTTGGAATCACGGTTTCTCTTTCGAAGAGGAGACCTGGGAGAGACGGAGACAGATGAGATGAGAAGAGAGAGGAGGAGAAGAGAGAAGAATGAAATTACAAAGGAGTTAACAAGGATTAGAATTGTCTCAAAGATCTTGTTTAGTCCATCCGAGGGAGGACATAACGGATGACATCAGCGTTGCTTACTTTCTGTAGGAGGAGCAGGTTTTACTGTTTCATTCACAGTTTCCTAATGATTTTTGTCCTATTTTTTCTCGTTAAACTTGCTTCCACTGTTGGCTGTTTACAACTTCTGGTGGCAAGTTTATTGCCACTTGTCACATTATATTGTATGTAAAGAAAGTTCCCAAAATGATGGATTATGTTGTCAATCTCTTCAGTTCTAGTTTTCCGTCCATTTATTTCCCTTAGTTCTTGTCCGGTTTTTCGTTTAATGTAAATAGGGTTACTGTCTACTTTTGTTCTGCCTTTTTAGTAAAACAATTTCCCCAATGTGGAAATAAATTTATCTCTAACACAGCGAGGTGACCCTTACCTTACAGACCTTACATCTTTTTGTTCGGGTTTGCCCCAGGCCAGGTCCCTCAGGGTTGTGAGGAACCACTCTAAATGTACTACCCAGAGATTGTTTGCTAGTACCTATCCTTCCGGTATATTTGCAAATCTTTCCAATTTCTTGGATGGTCTAGGGATGCAGTTTAGATATTTGTCGAGCTTATTCTTAAAACAACATCTACGCCTCACTTCCTGATTATATTTTCCTCATATAGGCTGGCAACCGCATTGAATAGACCGCTGCATTCATTATCGATGCTGGGTAGTGCGTAGTGGATTTAATGTCCTCCTGGTGTGCTTTTCCTTGTTTATTTTTTTCCTGGTATATTTTTTTGGGCAACTATTAAAATACTACCTCTGCTTGGCTCTTTTTTTCTGATTATTTTTTTAAAGTTTCCATGTGATATTTTTCTGCTATTCCGTTCTATATCTTGTTTTCCATGGCCTCTCGAATTATCATATTGTAAGCCGTTCTCTTCTCCTTTTTTCCAGACTATATAATTTTAGTGAATTGTAGTCTTTCCCAAGTTCGAGTAGTCCTAGGTACCGTTAATCTTCCTTCTAGTTCTAGCTGTTTAAAGGACCTTTGCCTTAACCTTTGTTACAATCTCTATTTGTGTTTGCAATATCCTTTTGGATAGTGTTAGGGTAGCGTGGGTACCATTATCAATTATTGCAATTTATTCAAGTGGAAGGGATGGGACTACGAACCGTAACGAACATATGTTTGTTTTATAAAGGCATAATCATGTGTTTCCAGCTTTTTCTTGTTTTGGGGGGGGGGGGGGACTAGTTTTGCCCGTATCTAATCCGTCAGTCCCCGTCGTTTTTCGTTCGCGTTTACGTTTCAGTCCGTTTTACCGTAATCGTCGCGTAAACCGGTTCGGTCGTCGTCGTAGTTACGTCGTCGTTACGTTCGCGTTCCGTCGTTCGTAACAACTTCCAATTTTGCTTTACATTTTGCCAACAGAGTTGCTTATTTTGATCCCCATTGCACAACAATTGCTCCATTCAATAATCCACACACCAAAGGGTCTTTTTAACCTGACTTCCTTATTTGTGATGGTCCTCATTATTATGGTACCCATTATATGCATATAGCTTTCTTTCTCTGTTGTCCCCTCCAATAATTTATTGGATTCCAAATTTATCAGGATGGTTTTAAATACCATCCTATTTACCCTCTGCCCAATCATATTACTTGTTAATTCTAAGGTCTCTTTGTAGCTAGCGCGTTTCCCTTATCTTCATCACAAGTAATTTCCTCTACTTATTCTTGTTGTTTCATCTGCGCGAAAACTAAAACTACTCCTACCGAATCCTGTAACACATTTTATTGTCCTATGTCTTCGAATCATAACTAACAAACAGTTATTGCTAGCTAACAAACCCCACGGTAAACCTTTGCGGCACGACCACCGGATATTATATTACCAATGGCTTCATTCCGATTTTTCTCGTCGTTTGCAATAACTATCTGTTTTCTGTTTGTGTAAAATTCTTTTAACCATCTTCCTACTTTATCCCCACGATATTGTGTTTTCTAATTTTCTTCGCTAATATATATGGTCTACTTTATCAAAAGCTTTTGCAAAGTCTAAATAAACCACATCTGTTTCATTTCCGCTTTTCATATTTTTGAATATGTTTTTCACGGTGGACTAACAGTTGGTTTTGTGTACTTTTTCCGGTACGAAACCATGTTGTCCTTTATTAAACAAATTATTTTTTATTAAATGTTTCATAATATTTTTCTTTCATTACCCTTTCATACACTTTCATTATATGTGATTGTTAGACTCACAGGCCTATAATTACTTGCCTCTAGTCTGATCCACTTTTGAAAGTAGGGTAATATACGCTAATTTGTTTTGCTCATCATATATCTTGCCTGTATCTACACTTTGTCTTAATAATATTGCAAGTGGCTTTGCGATAGAAGAACTACTTTCTTTAACAAAAATAGCAGGAATTCCATCAGGCCCTGCAGCAGCTCCATTTTTAATTTCATTAATAGCCTGCACAATATCAGCTTCATTAATATCTATGTCAGCTAAATATTACTATTTTCATCCCTTACTTCTATATCATTATCTTCATTATCTATTCTAGGGGTGAATTCTCTCTTATATCGTTCTGCAGTATGTTGCAAATTTCCTTTTTTTCATTCGTTAATCTCCCTTCAATTCTCAGAGGGCCTATTTCTATTCTTCTTTTATTCATCTTCTTCGCATATGAGTATATGTTTGGGGTTTTGCTTGATATTTAATAGGGTTTTTTCTTCAAGTCCCGTTTTTCATTTTCTTTTGATTGTATAATCTTTTTTTTCTGCATTTTCTATCTTACTTTTTAGTTCTATAACTTTCCATGCATTTTTTTTTCTTTGCAAGACCTTTTTTCCACTTTCTGATTTTCTGTGGAACAAGATTCTTCTGTCTCTTGGTATGCATGATGAATGATGTTTACTTTTCTTCTTCGGTATATATTTTTTCCACTATTATCTCCAATATTTTATATAATATCTCCGTATTTACCCTTATGTCATCACTTACGAAAATGTTATCCCAATCTTTGTTTAATTCTTCATTAATTTCTGACCATTTTATATTTTTACTGTAGAAGTTGTATTTTCCATATCCTTCCCACTTTTCATTTCTTGCTTATCTCTATTTTCACTTGCTTTGGAATGAACTGTTAATTCTATGACATTATGGTCTGAAATACTCGCATTATAACTATTTATTTCTTTTAACATAAGTTCATCTCGTTCACAAATACTAGGTCTAAAGTATTTTCCTTTCTTGTTGGCAGGTGATTTATTTGTTGAATGTTGTATTCTAGTAGCATATCTAATAGCTTTTCAAATTGCCTCTTATCTTCTGCACTACTATTACTCTCTTTTTTTATATGTATAAGTACAACCACAATCTCCTATTCGTTCTTTCCATTCTACGAAAGGAAAGTTGAAGTCACCGATAGGAGAATAGTCCAGTCCTTGTGATTTCTACATATATCATCCAATTTTTCAATTATTAAGTCAAACTCTTTATATTAGGAGGTCTATATATTACTATGTCATCAATTTTTCAGATTCAAAATTCTACCGCTATTAGTTCACATTCTGAGTTACTATATTTCTCATATATTTTTCCTTGTTTTTTTGTCTTTCCCATATATTGCGCGGTTCCCCCTTGATTCCTATTTTTTCTATCTGATCTATAAGTTTGGAACCCTTTTATTTGATCATCATTCCCAGTCTCTTGGGAATACCAGGTTTCACTTATATTCATTATATCTATTTTTCTTTTCATTTTGGGTTAGTTCTTCTAAGTACTCTATTTTTCTTTTTGAGTTACTCGTAACTAAACCCTGCGCATTCATCACTATGATGGTTTGCGTGTTTTCTCCTTCATTTAATACTGATAGTAATAAGGATTTTCCCATGTCTCTTTCCTGTTCTGGTATGTTGTTCTTTTTTTCATTTCCAGAAATTCTGACATTAAAAAATCCAACTTTTCCATAATATTTGATCTTCCTTCATCATAATTATTCATTTTGTGTCTGAATCTGCAATTTTTCTCCGTTTCTGCAATATCCTCTTGCATAATAAATAGTTATTATCTCTTGAGTAGAATTCGGAGCTGATGCTTTGAAATTCTTTGCTGACACCTCTGCATATCTCATTGGTGGTTTGCTTTTCTCTTTTACCTGATATTCTTGATTTCTCTCTTTATTTGTTTCTTTCTTATTTTGGATTTTATTACTTGGTTGGTTATTTATTTGATTATGATTCATGGCTACAGGGTGAGAGAGAGAGAGAGAGAGAGAGAGAGAGAGAGAGAGAAAACTTTCCCATCTTGGGAAGACAGGCTTCTCAATATGTGTGTGTGTGAGAGAGAGAGAGAGAGAGAGAGAGAGAGAGATAAACCTTCCCAACTTAGATAGAGACAGACTCCTCAATGAAGAGAGACAATACACGACAGATGAACTCCTGTGAGATTTTCCCTTTCCGTCCGCACGTTGCCCACTCCGTCTGTATTTCATGGTCCATTAGAGCAGTTGGTTTTTTTGTGACGCCAAGTAGTATAGAGTGATTTCCGAGCCTCTATTTTTTATGCACCGATTTTTTCCTATACTGTTTTTTATCCCTTTTTCGGGGAACGGTAAAATGTTGGACTGTTTTCCCTAATTTTTTTTTTCTTATTTTTATCTCATCATTTTTTTTCTGTTGTTTTGGATAGATTTGAGTTTTTGTTCTGTCGATTAAGGCCGGATGAGGATTTGAGACTTTTTTTCGTTTTTTGTTGTTGTCTTATATCAATCATCGCCGGAAACAAGAGACATGGAGTTTTGGCATTCTTTCTCAAGGATACTTTTTTCAACTTGGAACAAATAAACAAACACACACACACATGTATATATATGTGTGTGTGTATGTGTGTTTATTTGTTTGTATGCAGAGAGAGAGAGAGAGAGAGAGAGAGAGAGAGAGAGAGAGAGAGAGAGAGAGACGTAAAAACCCAATGAAGTCGATTTTGGGCCTAAATAAATCCTGGTATTAAGAAAATGGAAATTCGTTCATGCTATGGTTGAAATTAGCTCTTGATTACCTCGGAGAGGCCAGAGGGAGAAAACCAGCCATCTGCTCAAATAATCCTTTCCTCACCCACGATCTCGTCAAGGACTGGATAATGGTGAGTTTTCCAACATCCATCGCTGGGTAAACATACATCATACTCGTCATGTTTGTGTAACCCTTGAGCAACAAGTAATTGAAGGCGGGTTCCCGTTCTGCAACAGGCAATTGAGAGTAATATATATTTCTTGGAAGGAAGGATTGCAATAAAGAAGAATGTGAGTAAAAAAAAGAAATTGGAGTGCTTGAATGTCTGACAGAAAAATCAATTTTTTTCCAAGAAGACAACTGAAGAAGGCTCTCTCTCTCTCTCTCTCTCTCTCTCTCTCTCTCTCTCTCTCTCTCTCTCTCTCTCTCTCTCTCTCTCTCTCTCTTGTCACGATTTACGTAAACTTTTGTAGTAAAGGAATTTATTGTGAAATGTAATGATGTTATTCAATTACAGGTTGGACGAGATTTTCGTTTTACTCTCTCTCTCTCTCTCTCTCTCTCTCTCTCTCTCTTCCCTTCTTGATTTTCCTACAATATACATAAACTTTTGTAGTGAAGGAATTATTGTGAAATATAATGATGTTATTCAATTACAGGTTGGACAAGATTTTCGTTTTAAAGTACTCCGTAATCTTGTAATGAATAAAAATGAGTGGGCAAATCTGAGAAAATATATAAAATATTTTAAGATATTACTTGTTTTAATATGCATGTACTTTATTTTTATATTTATTAGGCGTTGGGTATGTCTGTGCCCTTTCTCTTTCCATTTGAATAATTATCAAAGAAAGGATTTCATAAATAAGAATAGACCTCCGTCGTTCTAGTCTTATGGTTTTGAGACGTGGAACTCTACGGTTGCCGCATGCAACATTTAACTAATACAAAGCCCAATATTATTAAGTGACTATTATACAAAGCAAAATATAAAGTAACTTTATTCAGAACAATTACCTTCCTTATCCAGATT
>NC_087213.1:17791520-17796520 GCF_015104395.2 Macrobrachium nipponense | reverse complement strand
TGTCAACATTTTCCAAATTTTAGTGGGCTTTCTACAGTATATATATATATATATATATATATATATATATATATATATATATATATATATATATATATACATATATATATATACACATATATATATATATATCGCTTGTGGTATATGTTTTATATGTATACATATGTACACATATCTAATATACATCTGTGTGTAACCATAAATTATATATATATATATTATATATATATATATATTATTATATATATGTATATTTCGTTATGTATACATACAGACACACACATATATAATATGTGTGTATATCATATATATGTATATATATGTATGTATGCATGTATCTGTACATAGATCTCCATACATTATATATATATATATATATATATGTATATATATATATATATATACATACATACATACATACATACCTACATACATCATACATATATATATATAATATATATATATAATATATATAATATTATATACAACTATACATACATACATACAATACATACATACATACATACATACATACATTACATACATACATACAACATATAATGTGTTCATACATAATTAGGGCTACAATCGTCAGTGTTATTGGATTCCCTGCTTCACTTAACCTCTGCTAAGAGGATTTAGCACCTTAATCAATACGTCTTCAAAGAAGGAAATGTCTCTGATGGATCTTGTAGCTGCTCTTGATGATGGAGTTGGAAAAGAGGGAGAAGGGCTGCTCTATGCACTGTAGTAGAATTACCTTCCTAAATTATATTGAAGGAAATTGAATTGGCAGTCAAGTAATTATGCGTCATTGCTTAGCCATTTTGCTCCAGGGAAACATTCAGTGTGTGTACAGCATCAGTGTTTCACACACATACGCACACAGATTTTACACGTCTGCGTAATTTATTGTGTATTCATATATTTTCATAAAACGTGTATGTATGTATGTATGTTTGTATTATATATATAATAAATATATATATACTGTATGTATATATATGTGCTCGTGTGTGTTTGTGCATGTGTACATATATATACGGGTATGTAAACTTATATATATATATATATATATATATATATATATATATATATATATATATTTTTTTTTTTTTTTTTTTATATATATATATACAAACACAATTACATATCCAATAAATATCATTTCATTATTTGGGATATTTCCGAATAAGATTTAGAATTATGAACATCCTCCTCGTCCCAATGAGAACTGGAACAAGAAAAAATCTTTTTACCGAATCTTTTTCGTTACACTCGAGCCGAACATGATACTCGTAGTGTCTCTCTCCTCTCTCTCTCGCTGCACTCTCTCTCTCTCTCACACACACACACACACACACACACACACACACACACACGAGACTGTGTGTTGGTACGTTTATATATATATATATATATATATCTATATATATATATATAGATATATATAGATATATAGAGAGAGAGAGAGAGAGAGAGAGAGAGAGAGAGAGAGGGAAACTCGTGCGCACAGACACAAATATATATTTATATATATATATATATATATCTATATATATATATATATATATCTATACATATAACATATATATATATATATGTATATATATTATATATATATATATATATATATATATGATATATTTATTTATATATATGAATGTATTGAAGTATTCATGGATGAAAGACTATGGAAGTATCATTTCCTGTATATAAATATTCGAAGGTCTTCGGAAATATAGCTGAATTTGATATTGGGAACTCAATCGCTTCATTCCCTCAGTCTTGAGTTGGTCTTGTTTTTCGTCGTAAAGCCGCTGTAAGCCTTTATAAAACGCTTTCCGTAAGCTTTAATAAAACACTTTTTTTTTTAATGGCTGCATTCAGTAGTCGTTTCTTTCCTCGTAAATTTGGCGTAATGCTATTCAGCGGTGCTTGTAATAAATTAATTGCCCAGGCTTTTCAACGCAAAGAACGTAATTCACTTCAGTTCCTAATGTTGGTCATTTCCATCTGGTGGACTTTCATATATCCTAATTTATTTAAAATTATTTGGATTTGACACTTTTCAGGAGAGTTTGATTCTTCTTTTTTTTTCTGAATGGGTTTTGGTGAGAATTCTAATTTTGTTCTATCTAGAAATTTAGTCTTAGTTTTTGGCCTGATAGACTATTTTAAAATGTGAAAAGCGATGCACACTGCATCATCTACATGATTTCGTTACCTGTATGCGTGTGTGCGTGTATGTGTGTATGTAAAACATCGGCAACTTGAATACCTTTATATTTTGTACACTTCCTAAATTTAGTAGGTTCTTGTTGATGCTTTGTTGAAATCATTATGTATTACTTAATTAGAAAATTTAATGGTAAATAGAGGCATATCTGTGTGATAACTTATATTGGCGTTTACTTATGCCAATCGTCAGTATTTGCTGATCATTTTTTTTAATCAGAAATGTAGGTAGATTATACTTGGAATAGCAAGTGCATGTAGAAAGTGAAGTGGGCAAAGAGTATTGAGAATAAAAATGGAGATGGAAAGTAGAAGATGAATCTGATTATTGGGATCGATATAGTAAAGAAAGAAGCACCATTTGAAATCTTGTTATGAGTAACATGACAATTAAAAATTGCCTGAAAATTGATGCGTAGTAAAACGCAAAACACCGCTAGAATAAGTTAGAAATCTTGCAGAAAATGAAATAAAGAGTTGCAGCTCAAAAACAATCGTGGTGTGACATTTGTTTGTTTGTATATATGAACGCAAGATTTATATGAGACTGATATTGATGGGTTACGTGATGTAATGAATTGTTCTCCTGATGTCCCTTACAAGTTATTACCAGACAGGGACTTCGGGGTTGGTAAAACGTATGGATGGGAGTAGCATCGGGGCGTTAATGAAAATTTATTACCGATTTTAATTACCTTGAAAATTACATAAATAAATAATTAATAAACAAGTAAATATATATATATATATATATATATATATTATATATATATGTATATATACTATATATATATATGTATATATATATATATATATACATACATACATACATACATACATACATACATACATCATACATATATATTGGTTTGTCACAAAATTTAAATATGGCATTCTTTTAACTTGCAGCCATTAAGCCACAAACAAGCAGTAAGTACACAGTTAAACTATATCCCTGGAAAAAGTATACATATATACATATATATATTTATATATAATATATAGGGGTCCAGGGTAGTTAACTGGATATTAACTGCTTGTTTGTGGCTTAATGGTTGTAAGTGAAAGAATGCCATGTTTAAATTTTATGACAAACCTTCATGCAATATATATTTATGCAGTGTCAGTGTGTGCTGGCCTGTACGTATGCTTGTATTTATATATATGTATAACTAGTAAGATTCTGGCTCCTGGTGAGCTCAAGTTTAATAATGATCAGGACTGCGAGGAGACTGGAAATCATTTCTCCTCTTTTTTTTTACACCGACGTTTCGGGAATCCTTTTCCATCATCAGGGCTATAATTAATATTGTATATATATATATATATATATATATATATATATATATATATATATACATATATATACATATATATATATATATATATATATATATATATACTACATGTGTGTGTGTGTGTGTATATATACATGTGTGTGCATGTTTGTAAAATGAAGCACGTCTCCAAGCACTACTTGAAATCTAATAGCACAACGATATATTTAGTAAGACTCACCTTGCAAGGGCTGTGCAAAGTGTGACGCACGCGGTAAGAAAGTGAATATTTTTTTCCCCCATGCGTTGCGCTCTTTCTCAGTTTCACATGATGGAATTTTCCAAGCTGTTAGCAAAGAAGGATTATCTTTCAGTTCTCGTAAAGTTTTTATGGAACTGTGCAAGATTAGGAGATGAAAAGCGCTCCATTGTTTGGGAGCCTCTATTCATCTCTTGGATTAAGTTGTGCACATTTTAGGTGCCGGAAATTGAGTAACGTTTCGTATCCATCAGATGTAGCGTTATTGCAATTTCCTTCGAATATCTTTGCCTGTAATAGATTATACCACTTATGATCTGTATTGTACATATGGTCTTTGCTCTTCTATCCTGAATTGTATTGCTGGTCCTTGATTGATTATTTTGAATTGTGTAGCTGGTCCTAGATATATTATTCTGAATTGTATAGCTGGTCCTTGATTGATTATTCTGAATTTGTATAGGTGGTCCTTGATTGATTATTCTGAATTTGTATAGCTGGTCCTTGATTTATTATTCTGAATTGTACGGGTGGTCCTGGATTTATTCTGAATTGTATAGCTGGTCCTTGATTTATTATTCTGAATTGTATAGGTGATCCTTGATTTATTATTCTGAATTTGTATAGCTGGCTCTTGATTAATATTCTGAATTTGTATAACTGGTCCTTCATTTATTATTCTGAATTGTATAGGTGGTCCTTAATTTATTATTCTGAATTTGTATAACTGGTCCTTGATTTATTATTCTGAATTGTATAGCTGGTCCTTGATTTATTATTCTCAATTGTATAGATGGTTTTTGCTCTTATATCCTGAATAATATAGCTGGTCCTTGATTTATCATTCTAAATTATATAGCTGCCCCTTGATTTATCATTCTAAATTATATAGCTGGTCCTTGATTTATTATTCTGAATTGTATAATGGTCTTTGCTATTCTATCCTGAAGTATATAGCTGGTCTTTGATTTATTATTCTGAATTGTATAGATGGTCTTTGCTATTCTATCTTGAAGTGTATAGCTGGTCTTTGATTTATTATTCTGAATTGTATAGATGGTCTTTGCTATTCTATCTCTCTCTCTCTCTCTCTCTCTCTCTCTCTCTCTCTCTCTCTCTCTCAATATTGACGTGAGTGACAAGGAGAATTTAAGTAACGGAGAGAATTTGTTTCCTTTTGTAATATTCTTTTTTTTTTTTTTTAATATTTCTTACCTGTTTATCCG
>NC_087213.1:17709020-17786520 GCF_015104395.2 Macrobrachium nipponense | reverse complement strand
ATTTCTTTTACTGTACCTCCGTTCATATTCTCTTTCTTCCATCTTAACTTCCTCGTGTCACACCTTAAAAACCTCCTTTTCTCTTAAGTTTCATCTCAGTGCTGAATGACTTCACAGGTCCCAGCGCTTGGCCTTTGGCCTAAATTTATTATATGTCTTCTAATTCCTTCCTCCAGCTTCCCTGTATTTTAGAAGAGGCAAAGTTGATTTTACATCTCGGTGGCCGCGAGAGGTTGCATCATGCGGTGGATTATGAGCAGACTTCGAGTACCCCGGTGGTCTTCGCGGTGGAGTTCCTCTAGTGATTCAAGGAGAAACTTGGGCCAACTTTGGCAGTCGCAGTGTCAGCCGAGTGAGATATTGTAGCCATTGTCCTTCAGAGTTCGTAATGGAAAGGTTTTGTTTGTTTGGGGTTTGGGGGGGGGGGGGTATAGGGTGGGACGGGAGGCCAGAGTATAGCACTGGAAAGAATTCTTACTATTTGGATGAATTTGTATGTTGCATACATGATGTGTTTGTAAATTTTCATGTATGTCTAGGATATATATATTCACAGATACTAAATCACACTTGTAGAATATTGAATACAGTCTACCTGGGGGTAACTGGAAACCGAAGGTGATGTGTGATATATATATATATATATATATATATATATATATATATATATATATATATATTATATATATAATTGTATATTAAATGGTAGACACCTTTATGGTAGTAAGCGGCACTACCGTGTTACCGAAGAGAGTCACAGCTAAATGATGCAAAGTAGAAGAGTTTGGACAAGTTTGAGAATATTTGTAGAAGTTATGATCAAGGATGTACTAAGGAGAACGATTAAGAAGCTGAAAAATGGGAAACGTACACTCGGCAAGGAAAGTTAAGATACAGTTTTTTTAAATCTTCGGACATATATTGTTCAATAATGCCACACCTGGCAACTCTAGAAAGAGGGTGGAGCTTCAAAATCATAGGGTTTGTTGCTTTTAGATCTCCATTAACTTTACACCATAAAGATTCTGTAGAGGTCTTATAATCATTTATACTTGGATGTAGAAACAGGCTCTATATTATTCGTTAATGTTGGTTTGGTAACGTCAGTTCAGGGTTGAATTTCGATCATCCTATTTCAAAACATACTGTGAAACCTTATTTATAACTAACGTTTGACACTAAACTGACGTAAAATTCATACGTAATTGAAGACGGATCTTAAACAATGAGAGAAAGTGTTTTAAAATTTGGGCAGTATTTGTGGAAATCGTGAGGAACAATACAGTAAAGAATGAAATATTATGACGATAGAGAGAGAGTGCGCAATCATAGGCCTATCGACAGTGATATTTAATTCATTATATTGACTTTGAGAGATTAAGTGATAATATTTTTTCAAATATTTCAAAAGTGGGAAGAGAGAGAGAGAGAGAGAGAGAGAGAGAGAGAGAGAGAGAGAGAGAGAGAGAGAGAGCGTGCAAGCATAGGCCTATCTATAGAGATAATTAATTCAATATATTTACTGTGAGAGATTTTGTGATAATATTATTTCAAATGTGTTTTAAAAGTGGAGAGAGAGAGAGAGAGGGAGAGAGAGAGCAAAATCTGCTTACGTGAAAGCTTAGGCCTATTTATAACTACTTAATTTCATTATGTTTTCTTTGGGAGATTGAGTGGTAATATATATTTTTACAGTATGTTTTAGAAGTGGAGAGAGAGAGAGGAGAGAGAGAGAGAGAGAGAGAGAGAGAGAGAGAGATTGTTAAAAGACGTGAAAATTGGGTTTCATCCACAAATCATTCACGAAAAAAGCTGTGTTAAGTAAAAGTATTTATTACCACAAATAACTCAATATGTATTGCACAGGCAATTAAAGTATTATATCGTGCAAAAAATGCTGATGTGTTAGGAGATCTTTTAACCTCGCGGCAAAGAAATGCAGTCGTGTAGGGCTGTAGGCTACTACGAACTGCTTTGTAATGGGAACAACCAGAAAATCTTTGAGCTGACATGCTACTTTAACCTTGATAAGGATTTATGCTTAAAGACAGTAGCTTTGTAAACAGCAACTAGCATTCGATCCATGTCAACGTCAAAGTAATCAAAGTGTGAAATCCGTTACGTAGCCAGTGTCCAGTACTGCGCTTTCCCGCTCGAAGTTCTAGGGCTCCTCCTCACATCTTAGGAAACGCTCTTGTGGATGCAACTAGATTTGCTCAACCTACCCTAGCCGTCGCAACATTGACTGCCATTGACGTCAGCTAACTTTAATCGCTTTGGAATACAAACATGAGTTTGTAGAAACTAAAATGATTGCATTCGCCACTTACGATGATGCAATAATATCCACGTTCATGAAGGAAAACGAGTAAATATTAACGTCGTGATACATAGTACTACAATCAGAAATTCACATTCTATCTACCGGATCTCGATGAACTAATCCATCTGAGAAATTCCAATTCGGACATATATCGTGTTTTTAAGTATCTGAACGGTTTTGTTTTGCAGTTTTAACTTATAAGATATAATTTTCAGTGTATTTTCATATTCTAGAGTACATTTAGCGATATTATGTCTTTCCAGTAAAAACAAATGGGAAATTCGATGAACGAAAGCTAATGAAAACTGTATCTTCACTTTTCTTGTCGAGTATACATGTAATGGGTTACAAGTGAGATAGTTTAATGGCGATGAAAGGTACGAGACTGGTTGATCATTGTGTGTAAGGCACGTCTGGTGAAGGAAAGGTTCCTGAGTAATAGGTGAGAGGAAGTATTGTTCTTTTGTATGATGATAAAGGTTACATAGTGGACTGTAGTGATCGTTGGGACGTAACTTTTCCCATTAATCCAGCCAATAAGCATGGCAGGATATTGATAAAAGTAAAACAGATGACAGAAGGACTGAAAATGTATAGAGCAGTGTGGTTTTAGGGAAGAGGATGTGTGAATCAAGTGTTTGTTGTGAGGGAAATTCGAAAGTAAGGTTTAATTCTCACCAAATACTATGTTTGTAATTTCACGCATCCAGATAAATTCTTCAGTAAATATGGAAAATGAAAGCTCTCTCGTGAAGAACAAGGCCAGCATTTTATGAAACTTAGAAATGCTTTTGGCTTTGAAAGCAATATGTTCTTCGAGAACTTTGAATTAAGAGTAAATACTCTCCAAATGACGGTACTTAGAGGGGAAACGTTAATTATACTGTTTGTGCAGGTGTGACACCTGATTGGAACACTGAATACATATAAATATATTTCATATATGTATTTTCATATATGTGAATACATATGAATATATTTCATGTGTTTTCATATATATATATATATATATATATATATATATATATATATATATATATATATATATATATATATTTCATTCACGTGTATTTGACAACATTAAACCCCGAGAGAGAGAGAGAGAGAGAGAGAGAGAGAGAGAGAGAGAGAGAGAGAGAGGTAATGTAAGGGAACTTGAGATCATTACGAGAATGGTTCCTCTTCTGTCAATGTACACCTTTCGATCTTCCCCAACACGTCTTGCTCTTACCGGCAGGTAATTTCCATTGGGCCTGGTGGGGAATGAGATAGATTCCCACCGATGTATATCACTTTAATTGCATCGCGGGGGTCATAATCCCCCAACGAGGAGTACACGTGCCATCGCCAACTGATTTACTGAGATAAACTCTGATGATTACCAATCCCCCCTCCCCTCCCAACTCTCTCTCTCTCTCTCTCTCTCTCTCTCTCTCTCTCTCTCTCTCTCTCTCTCTCCTTCTGAACAGCACTAAAAAGGAATTTCTTTATTCCTTTGTCCGTGTATAAGGTCAGATTCTCTCGTTTCCATTTTTTAAAGCCTATGTTTTGACTTTTGTTACTATCCTAACACTTTTGTTTTCAGACGAGATTTGTTACTGTTTTCGCCTTTTTGTTAGCACTGTAATACTTTTGTTTTCAACAAAATTTCCCCCCGCCTTTTTTTTTCATGAAAGTTGAGTAAAGCTCACCATATAGAATCTTCTTAGTTGCTTACTTGGCGTGAATTTATTTTTGTTAAGTATAGCAGCTGATTTTGTCTTTTTTGTGTCCGTTTATTTTTTTTATTTTTTGTTCGTTTTTGTATTTTTGATAGTAACCTTATTATTTTGGCCTACGTTTGATTGATTGCTTGGGAAGTATCTGGCGTAACACTTACTAGGGTTACTGATGCTATACCAGTCCAGTAAATGTCATTTCAAGCCCTTTAGTGTTAGCTGGAAGATAAAAATTTAGAGCAGGGAAAGTTGAATTTAGGCATATAAGTGTGAACAGTCCTGGAAGTACGTAAACTGTAGGTGGTCGGAGCTACCGCCCCCTCCTAACCTTGACCACTTGTGAGGCGTGCCTTTATAATAATCCTTCATATATTCAGAATAAGGAACTGAATATATAATTTTATTTTGTTGGCTTTATGAGGTAATAAATCCATTAGCAAAATCGAATCCCCCTTGGGGGTAAATCCTTCCAGTGAACCTCAAGCGGCGCACTGTAGGTATTGCCTTAAGGTTCTTTGCAGCGTCACTTCGGCCCCTAGCTCCAACCCCTTTCATTCCTCTTACTGTGCCTCCGTTCATATTCTCTTTCTTCCATCTTACTTTCTACCTTCTCCTAATAATTATTTCATAATGCAGCTTCTAGGTTTTCATCCTGTTACGCCTTTCAAACCTCTTTACACCTAATATCCTTATCAGCGCTGATGACCTCATAGAGCCCAGTGCTTGGCCTTTGGGCCTCAATTTGTATATATAAGTTTGTAATAGAAATTTATCTAAGACTTGTCTTCCTAGTTGATTTGATATTATACTGATCCTACGACTAATATACCCTCTGTTGCCAAGATGGCACCTAAGTGTTTAGAAAAAATAATAAATAAATAAATAAAGATAAAATTTACCCAAAAATCCAACGAAACATTTTGAGTTTTATGGTTTGCTCTGAAACTGTGAATTTCGAGTCGCCTGCATTTCATTTAGATTTGATGCAGGAGGATCATGAATCGGAAATATATTAATTTGGATTCAATTTTGGGCGGTCCAATTAAAGTGTTTTGGTGCAAAAAAAAAGAAATGTTTAACCTTGCTTTGTAAAAACCCTTCCGGAAATTGTTACTAGGGATAGAATGATAAAGTTATCTGATAATTGTAAAAAAAGAAAAACTGTGTTTTGATTAATGTCGACTTGAGCTTTGTTTTGAAGATGATCGACAGGTTGGCGCCGTGATGAACTCCGCTGTGGCATCTCATTTAGAGATTCTTACTCGAGACAGGAAGATGAGCAGTTCTGATATCAGGGATAATATCCCAATTAGCGTGCAGCGAGAGCTTCCGGTTTGTAACTGGACAGATCGAAGCTGTATATCATCAGTGACGTTCGAGTTACATTCTGTCAGCGTTAATTAACAACGCATTGTACATCGGACATATTCCGGCGGACAGGGGTTTCTTCCGTGTTATGTAGATCAGAGTTCGCATATGGAGCGGTGGGTTCCAGGTGGGGGGGGGGGGGGGGATGGGCTCATGCTATAAAGGGTGCTAGTTAACGTCGGGGGTACGTCGTTATTATGTTGGCTAAATTAATGATGCATCTGTCGTTATTCGCTTTAGATGTTGTCAACCGTCGCAATGAATCTCCCGTTTATTGCACCCCTCTCTCTCTCTCTCTCTCTCTCTCTCTCTCTCTTTCTGATAATAATGGCCTCGTTTTTAATACCATTTTATGTAGATCCCTTCAAAGATATTATTTTTTGATGATCTCATTAGTGATGTTATTTAATGATGGTATTAAAAGTAACAATATTTAATAACGGTCGTCATTATTGTAATTAAATGATGGGCTTATTATCGAGGTTGGTCGTTGATATATAACCCTCTCTCTCTCTCTCTCTCTCTCTCTCTCTCTCTCTCTCTCTCTCTCTCTCGGTGATCGTTTTGCGAATTCATTGATGTTCAGGCTGACAAACATATATCATTTGTTGAATGTATAAATAATACCCAAAATACATGTCGTTTCAAACGCGTCATGTTTTATTGATTATATTTGGGTCCTCGATTGCTTGGGATATGTAGAGCAAAACATTCGTTATCAGCAGACCTTTTCAAAACAGTTCTGTCGTTGTGAAATTTCATATTATATATTCCATTCTGATTGCGATCAAATATGAATTACAGATTTTCAGTAATGACCCAAAGACCTAGTGTGTGTGTGTGTGTGTGGTGTGTGTGTGTGTATATATATATATATATATATATATATTATATATCAGATATGATATGTATGTATATCATATATGTATATATATATATATATATATATATATATATATATATATATTTATTCATATATATTTATATAAATATATATCTATATATATTATATATGTTATTGATTTAAATTAACCTTTCCCTTCACATTTTTAGATGAGTGATCGTATTCAATCTTTGTCCTACTCGTTTTGTATGCACAGAATTGATCGAAGTCAAACTTGGTTCACATAGTGGCCGAAGTCAGTCGTTTTGTAGTAGTTGAGAGTGCATGAAAATTATATTTAAAAAAGTTCCTGAAACCCTAACGTATATTCATGAAATTGTGTTACTGACTCTAAACTGCAATTACCAACGTTTGTACAATAGCGTTTCTTTTCCTCCTCGTGAGATGGGAGATGGTTGGTTAGGAACTGAATCAGGAGGTCAGCTTTGTAGATGACTCAATTTCAGAAATCAAAGATTGATAAGACAGTTTGAACATATGCAAAAATGCGGATGATCAGTATTTTAAAATTACAGTAAGTGTATGTACCATACGTATACGTGGGCGTTTCCATCCTTGAGAGGTGGGAGAGGAATGATAAGAGAACTTATCAGTAGATAAGCTCAGGGGATGAATCAGATGAAAGAGTTAAAGGTCGATATGTTCGTTTGGGCGCCCTTGAGTCAGTGTGTAGAACCGTCAACATCATCCTAAAATGCTTGCTGAACCGGAAGTATATATTACATTTTGGGTCCTCCTCGCCTTTTCACACACACTGGAGGGGGGGGGGGGGGAGCCATGTGAATAAAAAATAAGGATTTCTTTAATAGTCTACTTTCGCTGGATTCCAGTGCCAAGCTTTAGGCTGTGCTTTGTGAAATTGCTCATGTTGGCAAAGATTGATGATGCTGAGTTAACCGGGCCTGTTGGGAGCTGACATTTTACACCGGAACACCATCCGGAGGTCGTGGCATTCTGTTCTGCTGCCGCTGCTGCCGCCTCGAAATTCTGCTTATTCTGTTTGTTCTGTTTGCATGCTTGGACGCTCGCGTGGAATGGGATCGCGAGGAATTCTTGAGAAACCTTTATGTTGTAAACGGTTCCCAACTCCTGGGAATCTGAGAGAGAGAGAGAGAGAATTTACTCCTTCATATGTCTTCTTTGCTTTCCCGAATTTTTTCCATTTAAAATACAACCCTACTGAAATATTCGTAAGGTAGTCCTATAAAGCTAACAGCTCACAACCCTTTGACACCTGGAAAGAGAGAGAGAGAGAGAGAGAGAGAGAGAGAGAGAGAGAGAGAGAGAGAGAGCGAATTTTATTTCTTCTAGACTTTTCTCCTCCTCAAATTATGTTCATCTATGAACGTTCTCAATTTAACCATTAAGTAATGTTTATAAGTCCATGGAATAAGACATTCTTTTCCTTATATAAATTCTTAGCGTGTCTTGTGCCATGAAGAACCTTGTCAGAAAAATATTCCACTCCTTTCCCATTCGTATCTGCAGTGTCCTTATTATAGTGTCTTAGCAGAAATTCACTCTCGACGTGGTTCGGAAGCCACATAAAGTCGTTGGTCCCGTTGTTGAATAACCACTGGTTCCGAGCAACGTTAAAACACCATACAAACAAACAAACAAAATACAGTCTCTTATCTGTTTTAGCGTCAATCGACTGCTGTCATCCAAGAACACAAGCCATTTAAACATATTAACAATGGCGAAGTCAGTCTTGAAGTGATTCACATCAACAGTGCATTTGACGTCTAGGCCAATCCCTTACGACGCTCCTGATTGGCTGTTGATAAGCCAATCGCAGGGCTGGAAACTTTCAGTCTCTCTCGAGAGTTCACATGGGTAGGATCTATGTTCCACCTCTCCTGAGGGATATGTCTTTCAAAAGTATCCCTCAGGAGAGGCGGAACATAGATCCTGGCCATGTGAACTCTCTCGAGAGACTGAGAATTTCCAGCCCTGTGATTGGCTTATCATCAGCCAATCAGGAGCGTCGTAAGGGACTGGCCTAGACATTAGATGCACGGGTGATGTGAATCTACTATAGGATGTTGTACTCTAAACATCGGCAAGGTCACTGTTAGAATGTTGTCTTTTCAGCGTTAAGGAAGTGTCTATTATTCTGGTGCGGTCGGTGTCATGTTTCTTTAATCCTGTCCAGATCAGAATGAGGATATTACACTATTGGACAGGAGCGCGTTAGTATAGATTATCTCCTTTTGGCAATGTTTTGCTGTTAAGAACTGCTATGTCAGCGTTAGCGTTGAACACTTACCAGTTCAGCGTTAGGCAGTTTGATTCCAGTCAGTAACCAGATGAGCATGAGATGGTTTAACTTATGTCTTCCTTTAATATCCAGATCAGTATTAAGCCGTTTTAAGTCTCTGTCTACTGTTAACAATAAAAAAAGGTCAGTAACCTATTAATTAAGTAATATTTTGTTGTGGACCTGTCTTCAACCATTAAGATTCCATCATATGCTACTATCACCTTCTTAATTCAAGTTTGTTATTATCCCTTTATAAGTTAGACGAACTCTGTAAACCCTAGAATTAACGAAAATTCTTTAACCATTAAGATGCGATCATATGCTACTATTACCTTGTTAATTCAAGTTTGTTATTGTCCCTTTATAAGTTGGACGAACTCTGTAAACCCTAGAATTAACTAACACTTTTTATTTCCCAATCTACTTGTTGGTTCTGTTATTACCCACATTACCCACCAGCTTAGATTTGATTTTCATCTGTTTAATTGACGCATTGACACTGGAATTATCTAATTTAAACCTTGCTTACGATAGCTAACCAGGTTAAGAAATATTTTCTCTCTCTCTCTCTCTCTCTCTCTCTCTCTCTGTTTATATATTTTCATTGATACATATATATACATTACGTTTATAGACACAATCACACACACACGCATATATATATATTATATATATATATATATATATATATGTGTGTGTGTGTGTGTGTGTGTGTGTGTGTGTTTATGTCTATAAACGTAATGTATATATATGTATCAATGTAAATATATAAACAGATAGAGAGAGAGAGAGAGAGAGAGAGAAGAGAGAGAGAGAGAGAGAGAGAGAGAGATTTCTTAATCTGGTTAGCTATCGTAAGCAAGGTTTAACTTAGATAATTCCTGTGTCAATGCTTCAGTTAAACAGATGAAAATCAAGTCTAAGCTGGTGCACAGAATGTGGGTAATGACAGAACCAACGAGTAGATTGGAAAATAAAAAGTGTTAGTTAATTCTAGGGTTTACAGAGTTCGTCCAACTTATAAAGGGACAATAACAAACTTGAATTAACAAAAATGTGTGTGTGTGTGTGCACTATATATGTATGTACGTGTAAAATAAAATTTGCATTGAAATTTTTACTTTTTGATCTCATTCGTCCATGACATAAGAAATAGAGAATTAAAGGTAACACTGCTTAGAATATACAATACGTAAAACTGGCTAATGCAACTAAAGGAATTCAAATTAAACTGACCTGTATTTCTTTGTTGTTTCAGGTACGTGGCCATGAATTGCAGATATGGAAATGGAGTTCTTTAGAGAGGTAAACAGCCCCGCCATCTTGATCGTAACCTTTCGAGTATGTAAACAAGCACCGCTCTATCTTTGTGTACCTTCCATGTATCAAAATATCGCTAATTGTTTGCTCCTCCTGATGGTTACTCTGGTCTCAACTGCTGGGCGCATGTTGTTGTAAAAGTATTAGGTGTTTACACGCTTGTTTCTTCTCCACATGGCCAATCATCGTAAACACTGGATATATTCCTTGTTTTTAAGGCAGCCTTTGACTTGAGAAAGTCGAAGGTTATTTTGACTTACTTTGGGAAGGATATTTTATTATTTCGTTTTCTGAGTTTTTCTTTTTTTATTCTAATTTGATGTCAACAATTGTGAACCGAAATTATGGGAATGGTTAGCCTGAATAAGATTAATAGAATTGCGAAAGATTGATTCCACCAGTGCTAGGCAACTTTTAAGTGTTATATAGTCTTAGCTCTTGTGTTACTTAGTTTGAAGTGCTCTCTCTCTCTCTCTCTCTCTCTCTCTCTCTCTCTCTCTCTCTCTCTCTCTCTAACCAGTAGTATGCGCTGTACGTAGTCAGCATACGATTGATTTCGCCAGTGTTATGCAACTTTAAAGTAAGTTATATAGTCTAAAGCTACTTAGTCAAGTTCTCTAGTCAGTTCTCTCTCTCTCTCTCTCTCTCTCTCTCTCTCTCTCTCTCTCTCTCAAACCTGTTATAGTATGTGCTGTACGTGGAGTCATTAATGGAAATTCAAGTTGGTTTTGAAAATTCGTAGCTGCTGACGAGGAGAAGTTGCAACTTCATTTCATCCGCTGCAGAGTAAACAGGGGCAGAGAATTCTCCCGGCTACATATAATAAAAAAAGAGGTCAGTTCTAAGCAACTGTTGTGTCCTAATTTATGGCTCTGCAACCTCTCCATCCGCCCCCTTCCGATAACCGATGAAAAGGGTCAGATGAACGGATAGAAAAGGAAAGGTTCGTGTGTCTGGGAGAAGGGTAGGGGAATAGCAGGTGGGTGGGGGAGAGGGTAGGGGGAGGGTGGTTGTCTGGGGGGAAAATGTAAAGACTTTGAGATTTGCATAACATTTGAATAGTGTATGCGAAGGAAATTGAGTTAAAGTACGCGTTAGGAAACGTTGGCGCGGATCGTGTTGTAAATCGTTCCTGAGCAGAAAACGTGTCAGAATATATATGGCGACTTTTTTTTTTTTTTTTTTTTACCAAAGCAGTAGCCTAATGCACTTTCTTGTCCTAGATATGAAGAAAATTGTGCCATATACGAAGAAAATTGTCTCATATATGAAGAAAATTGTTGTAGATTCGAAGAAAATTGTCCCAGATATGGAGAAAATTGTCCCAGATATGAAGAAAATTGTTCCATATGTGAAGAAAATTGTCCCATATACGGAGAAAATTGTCCCAGATACGAAGAAAATTGTCCCAGATATGAAGAAAATTGCCCCAGATATGAAGAAAATTGCCCCAGATATTTAGAAAATTGCCCCAGATATGAAGAAAATTGCCCCAGATACGAAGAAACTTGTCCTAGATATGAAGAAAATTGTCCGAGATATGAAGAAAATTGTCCCATATATGAAGAAAAGAGGGGCACTCAAAAGGAAGGAAGTGTTGAGTTTTAATGACCTTAAACTACGAAGGGAAGCAAACCCCAGTTGCCTTTTGACGGAAGGAAGGTCTTCAAACCCCGCAAAAACAGAAGCAGGGACAGAAGTCCGGAACCTGGTAGCCCCCAGTAAAGAAACAACCGGTGGACCATGTAATGCGAGCGAACGAACCATTTCCATAGAGTAAATGAGAGAAGAGGTCCTATAATACCGAGGAATTAGAGGGCGAAGTTGGTCGAATTAGTTCGGAATGTTCGGCGGAGTTTAATGACAGTTTTATCCATTCGGGACCCTTCGTCTTCGCGTCATAAAGAACTCGTGCGTGCTCTGCGCGGCGGCATTTTGATGCAATTAGTATCTTGCAGCTCAAGAAGGGGATTCCGATGATTATAGTTCCCAAACGAACCTTCAGACATGTTTACCTTTGCCCCTCACAGCTGAATTTGGCCCTGGTAAAATATTCTTGAATCCATTTTGAAAGCCGTGCAGAGGTTTTTGCTTATGTAGATATTTACTGAAAGGTTTTAATATCATCTCTCCGTTTCCTTCATTATTTTTTTTATATTTTAGCATGTAATTTTACGTAATTATGCATAGGAAGTTAATGAGACCAACTATATAGCCATGAGACGACAATTTACATAATCAAATCAATTAGCCAGTGACCATTAATGCTTGTTCAGGTTGAGTGTAAGAATAATGGTAAATGTCAATGAATAAAAAAAAACACAAAAAAAAAAAACTAGAAACAAAAAGTAACTAAAAAGACGACTGAGATTTTGAGTGACGGTGCATAATAAAATGAAAAGTGATTACATAGATAATGGACTGAAAGGACAAAGGGAGAACGAACGCTCCACACGGCCAGCTGTGTCACTGACTATTTATTTCTGTTCTTCACGATGTCTCGAGTCAAGTCAAGATGTTCCGATTTCTCAATTATTGGTGCTTTTATTTATTTATTTATTTATTTTAAAGACCTACTTTTCCCAAAAGTATTATTGTGAAGCCATTAGAATTACGCTGCAAGTTTTCTAAAATTATTATTATTATTATTATTATTATTATTATTATTATTATTATTATTATTATTATTATTATTATATTGTTAGATTTCTAGAATTATTATTATTATCAGTTCCTCGCTGGACGAGTGGTTAACATGCTCACCTACCGATTCGGTAGTCCCGAGTTCGATTCCCCCGATCTGCCAACGTGGAATCGGAAGAAATTGTTTCTGGTGATTAGAAATTCATTTCTCGATATAATGTGGTACGGATCTCACAATAAGCAGTAGGTCTCGTTGCTAGGTAACCAATTGGTTCATAGCCACGGAAAAATATCTAATCCTTTTGCCACCCCTAGGAGAGCTCTTAATCAGCTCAGTGGTCTGGTTAAACTAAGATATACTTAACTTTATTATTATTATTATTATTATTATTATTATTATTTTATTATTAATAAATCCAATAAAAATTCGAGGTGATTTTAAGTAGGAGCTTCAATGCTCATTTCACTTCTTCGTCCCTTTCCCACCATTTTCTACTCGTATAACTTTTATTGTTATTATTATTATTATTATTATTATTATTATATTTTATTATTTATTAATATTATTTTATTATTATTGGTTGGGAAAAACTCTCTATCGCGAGAGTATATACAATGTTCTAAGGGGTCCACAATAATAAAAAATGTTGCGCGTTCGTGTATAATTTTAAACTCTTTACAAAAGCTTTCGAACCCTTCCCTGGGTTCATCTTTGGACTGAAGATGAACCCAGGGAAGGGTTCGGAAGCTTTTTTGTAAAGAGTTTTAAGATGATACACGAACTCGCAACATTTTCATTATTGTGGACCCCTTAGAACATTATTAGTTATTATTATTAGTTATTATTATTATTATTTTATTATTATTATTATTATTATTATTAAATTAAAACTAAATCCTATAAAAATTCGAGGTGATTTTAAGTAGGAGCTTCAATGCTTATTTCATTCCTACGTCCCTTTCCCATTTTCTACTCTTAAGTCATTTTATCCTCGACCGCGTCGTAATGACACTGCATTTGAAGACCGCAGCGTGCAGTGAAATTGCCCTGCGTGCGATGAATCTTTTATGGGGATCGTGGACGCTGGAATCCATCCCAAATGAGCATTACTGGGAGAATATATTATACGATTTTTTTTTTTTTTTTACAATTGGTCCCTTCCCACTGAAGACAGACCTTTCCCGTGCCAAGGCTGATTGGCGATCGTAAAATGAATCAATGAGCGAGAAAATAAAGAGGAATTGATAGCTGACAATATATCCTACTGTTTGCAAAGCTATCGAAACGAAGAATTGAATATAGGAAGGAGCTTGTAAAAGGTATATGGTATTACAGAGACCATAAACGTCAACAAACGCGAGCAAAGGTAGAACAGAGCGAGGAAGGGAGCCGTTTCAAAAGCAACTCCCGTCTTCTACTACAGCAATAACTACTACTACTACTACTGAAACAAACACAAACGAAGGAGGAATAGAACGAACTGGGGAGCCGTTTCGAAGGTAAATCCTAACTACTACTACTACTATTTGGGAAGGGAGCCATTTCAAAAGGAAGACCCGTCTTCTACTACAGCAATTACTACTACTACTGAAACAAACACGAACAAAAGAGGAACTGAACGCGCTAGGGAGCCGTTTCAAAATTAATTAATACCGTAGGGGGGTAGTGCCGTCAGTGTACCTCATGCGGTGCACTGTAGGCAGTACTTAAGGTTCTTTGCAGTATGCCCTTGGCCCCTACCTGCAGCCACTGTCGTTTCTTTTACTTTACCTCCGTTCATATACTCTTTATCTTACTTTCCACCCTCTCCTAACACTTGATTCATAGTGCAACTGCGAGGTATTCCTCCTTCCTCCAGTTACATCTTTCAAACCTTTTACTATCAATTTTCGTTTCAGCGCTGAATGGCCTTAGATGCCTCAGTGCTTGGCATTAGGCCTAAGACCTATAAATCAATCAATACTGCAGAGGCATGGATAACAATAATATTAAATGCAGTTTACGGTATGATGCAACGCATTGTTTTTATCGGTGGCCGCGAGTTCGATTCTCGGGGATTCCAATGAGGTGTGAGAGATGTGTATTTCTGGTGGTAGAACCTCAATCTTGAAGTGGTTCGGAAGTCACGTCAAGCCGTTGGTCCCGTTGCTGAATAACCACTGGTTCAATGCAACGTCAAAAAATACTAGGCTATACATACAAACATACAAACAAACAGACCAATCCTCAGGTATAGTGAGTAAGCAAGTTTTAAGCAGTAGTATTCAGTGCGGTAGAGAAGGTTTTACATCCTCTGGATCTGATGTTCCATCATATTCGCTTTAAAAGTGAGAGTTTTCTCTCGCCGCCGGTGTGCAGTTGAAACTGTTAACGTAAAAAAGTATTGCAATGCACGGTTATAACAACACAGAAAGCGAACACACACGTGCATTTGCACACGATGAACTGGCAATAGTAACCTGATTTTTTTTTTTTCCACAGTGGTGGTAAAAATTAAGCATCATACATTTTTTTTCGTAATTCAGATTACAAAGCTTTCAGATGAAAGGGCGTTTATCAGTGGATGTCAAGGAACCTGTTCATTATTACAGGGTGGTGCCAAGTGGCACTAGAATCTCCTCGCCTCCTCTAAAAGTCTAAAGGAGTCGCGAGTTCGATCTGGATCTGGGCGGAAGCGTTTTACTTTTTACCTTTTTTGTTTTTTTTAATGGCTTGGTGCTGGCTACGCCACACTAAATCAATTTACTGAGAATTTGAAGTTGACGTCTTCTGAAATTAGTTCCTCATTGGGTGGGGAAGCAGCATGTTTATATATATATATATATATATATATATATATATATATATATATATATATATATATATATATATATATATATATATATATATATATTCAATTATGTCAGTGGCATGTGGCAATAAATATATTTGAGTTTACAGGAATAACAGCAAAGCAGAATGCTTCGAGACCTTTCACTTCCTTGCGACGCATTGTCCAGGAAATGTGTTGAAATAACACGGAAGCGCCTGATGTGTGAGTGTGTGTATTCGTGCGTAAAATATTCAGCTAAGCACAGCTAATTAATTCAAACATCCGAGAAGCATGGGAATATCGAAATGTCAATTTCTCACGCGACGTTTGAGATGTGTTGCTTCAGGACGGTTGTTTCGGAGTTAAGTATATCTTAGTTTCACCAGACCACTGAGCTGATTAAGAGCTCTCCTAGGGCTGGCCCGAAGGATTAGATGTTTTGACGTGGCTAGAAACCAATTGGTTACCTAGCAACGGGACCTATAGCTTATTGCGGGATCCGAACCACATTATATCGAGAAATGAATTTCTATCACCCGAAATAAATTCCTCTGGTTCCGCGATGGCCGAACCGAGAATCGGACTTCGGACCACCGGATTGGTAGCCGAGCGCGAAATCCACTCGTCCAGCTAGGAAATAGTTGACGTGGAGTGTAATGGCTGGCCGGAAACCACGAAGATTACTTTTAGTTTAACAATAATGGTAACGTACTTTTTGTTTTCGATGAGTGCCGGAGATGAAAGACAAGATTACGCTTCACAACACCGCCGTGTAATCAAAGGGAGTGCAGTTCGACTTTTATCTCTCTCTCTCTCTCTCTCTCTCTCTCTCTCTCTCTCTCTCTCTCTCTCCAGATGGTTCTTCTTCTCAACATGTTGCAGGATCATATGTTTTTTCCTATTTTTAGTTGTGTTGGATTCGTTTGGGTGGTTGACGTTATATTCTTGAATCGTTGATCCGAAATCTGGTAGTAGCAGATTGTGAAGATTATTATTTCCTAAGTTATGGTAAGTTTTAATAACTGAGCTCGGCATCTGCTTGGGCTATAGATGCTATTGACATAACCATGGATAATTTAAGAATATCTACATGCATTTAAAATTGTGATATATATATATATATATATATATATATATATATATATATATATATATAATATAGATATATTGTATATTATTAACATAATATCTATATATATATATATAATACACATATATATATTCACGGATCCAAGAATATGCAGTAAACAAAGTGCTTGAACACTCAAACGTCTAAATATGTGTAATTTTTGTAAGTTTTAATAATTAAGCTCGTATCTGCATGGACTATAGATGGTATTGACATAACCGTGGATACTTTAAACCATGGATACTTTAAAAACATCTACATGCATTTATATATATATATATATATATATATATATATATATATATATATATGTATGTATGTATGTATGTATGTATGTACTATACATATATATATGAAAATATATCAATTCCGAGGTAGAGCGAATTTAGATATTAAGGACATTTGTAGCTCGAAGGATATATAAATGAATCACGTTCGATGTGATAATTATTCATAACAAAAGGCTACGTGGGTCAAACGCTCGAATTGGCTAACATGGTAGACGGGGTTTCATATTGATTCTAATTACGAAAGCACCGAGTTCGAGGGTGATTTGTAAGGTCAGAATCGATATAAACTTACAGCGTGTCTGTTGGCTGATTGGATAGTGTCACTGTCTGTCCTGATTTCGTTCCCGTCCACTTGGACGGTGGTTCGATCCCATGGGGGTACGAAGTTATTATCAACTAAAAATTCCCTCCGGTACATATATGAAAATATATAAATTCCGAGGCAGAGCGAATTTAGGTATTAAAGGACATTTGTAGCCCAAATGATATATAAATTAATCACGGTTCGATGTGATAATTCTTCTATATATATTATATATAATAATATATATATGTATATATATATATATATATATATATATATATATATATATATATATTATATATATATATATATATATATATTCACGGATCCATGAAACATGCAAAACGATAGTGCTTGAACACTCACACGTTTAAATATGCGTAATTTTTGCTTAACGTGTACAAAGAAGAAGAGAAGGGATAGCAGGATTTTGAGCACACGTTCACTCGCTTTGGATAGACATACAAACACAAAACAAAGGGCAAAGAAAAGTAAAATAAAAATAGAAAACAGTGAAAAAAATAATAGTCCCTCTCGTACTTTTCCAAACAGACCTGTTTTTTTTTTTTTTTTGTATCCTCTCCCCTGCTGAGGTGAAATACATTTTACCTTATTCGTATCACGTTCGTCAAAACACATTTGCCCTTGCAATTCTATTTTCAACACCCCCTCTATCCATCTATCCATCTATCTGTCTGTCCCTGCTCGCCCTCCTGCGTCTCTCCCACAAGTGCATTGGGTTGTTTTGCGTTTGTGGATCTGTAGATTTTGTCCTGGATAGATGTTCTCTTTGTCTTCATTTCCCTCTACGCGCAGACTTTTTTAATCTTACAAAGCAAAGTGAAACAAGATGCAGTATGTGGATTTTATTTTGTAAGTTGTTTGGGTTTGGTGTTTTGATTTTTTTAGTATTTTTGGTTTTTGTTGTTTATATTTTAGTTTTCTGATTTTTTGCTTTTATTTTCATAGTTATTTGGTATTGCTGGTTTAAATTTCTTAGTATTATTGGTTTTGCTGTTTATATTATTTTTTATCTAAGGTTGTTGCTTTTATTTTCATAGTTATTTGGTTTTGTTGTTTTAATTTTCTTATTTTTTTATTTTGTTCTATATATTCTTTTAGTTATGTGATGTTTTTATTTTCATAGTCATTTGGTTATGTTGTTTTTATTTTTTAGTTATTAGATTTTGTTGTTTTTAATTTCTTAGTTATTAGGTTTTGTTTTTTATATTTTTGTTATCAGATGTTGCTTTAATTTTCATATTTATTTGGTTTTGTTGTTTTGAGTTTCTTAGTATTTTTGGTTGTTTATATTTTTTTATCTAATGTTTTTGCTTTTAGTTTCATAGCTATCTGGCTTTGTTGATTTGATTTGCTTAGTTATTTGGTTTTGTAGTATATATTCTTTTAGTTATCTGATGTTTTTATTTTCATAGTTATTTGGTTTTGTTGTTTGTAATATCTTAGTTATATGGTTTTGTAATGTTTTGTTATTTTGTAATCTTAGTTACTTTTCTTATTTTCTCACTTATTTGGTTTAGTTGTATATATTTTTTTTAGTTATGTGATGATGTTGTTTTTACTTGAATGGTTATTTGTTTTAGGTGTTTTTATTTTCTTATTATGCTTCATATTTACTTCGTCGTGTTATTGGTTCAGCAGAAATTTTTTTATCTTTTATCTGAATATCATGATGTTTCTCCACTAGCGAGTGATCTCTGGGGGAAATCGGATGTCATTGAACACAAAATACGGTCAATAATTCATCTTGTGACCCACAACACTACGTAGATACAGGGGGGTTGACAGATGGTGTCGATGGTGAAATATTCGCCAAAAATCGGAATAACACGTGGGCCATGTTATTCCATGTTTTGGTTGATTCCCTTTGGAGAAGCAATATTGTTTAAATAACCTCTCTCTCTCTCTCTCTCCTCTCTCTCTCTTCTCTCTCTTTTGCTCTCCTCTCGCTCTCTCTCTCTCTCTCTCTCTCTCTCTCTCTCTCTCTCTCTCTCTCTCCTGCATATTTCCGGCATTCATGGGTTTCGCTTTGTTGCCATCTTTTCGTCAGTGAATTCGAAAGAATTCTAGATTGGCTGCAAGTTTAGCCTGCCCCCCCCCCCCACCCCCCCCACCCCCCCCACCCCCCCACCGTGCAAAGAGAAAAATTAAAATAAAACTTTCAACTCTTCCTTCTCTCTTTAACTTGTTCCTGGTCAGTATGAAAAACTCTCTCTCTCTCTCTCTCTCACACACAAACTCGCAAAAAGGAGAGCGAGCGAAATTTTTGAGAGAAAAGTTCCTCACCAGGTTACGACGTGAAGGGATTGATAATGACTTGGAAAGTTGGACCTGTATTTTTCTTCATCATCAGGAGAGAGAGAGAGTGAGAGAGAGGCGTTCAGGGCATTGGTCGGTCCCGGGTTGGGGGAGGGTGGGGGTATGTCCTTCGTCCCGACGGAAGGCGATTCAGGGGCATGTTGTGTTGCTGTCCCAGTGGACGTTTTAGTTTTACGCTCGTATTGATTGCGTTTGTGATTTCATCGTAATTTGTATAACGCGTTGTTTGGGTCTTATGAGACATTTACGTTTTTTTTTTTTTTCACCTTAATTCTGTGTTAGTGATGTTTGAAGTATTCTGTTGAGTTGCATTCTTGCACTGAGCCTATTTGAAATATTTTGTTTAGTTGCATTCTTTTTTTGAATATTCTGTTAATTTGTATTTTTGTATTGATGCTATTTGAAATATACTGTTCAGTGATATTATTGTATTGCTGATAATTAAATTTGTTTAGTTGCGTTTTTTATTGAAATATTCTGTTAAGTTTGTATTGATGCTATTTAAATGAGTTTAGTTGCATTCTTGTACCGATGCTCCTTGATATTTTCTGCTTAACTGTAGTTTTGTACCGCTGCTATTTGAAATATTCTGTTTAGTTCCATTCTTGTATTGATGCTATTTGAAATATTCTGTTTAGTTCCATTCTTGTATTGATGCTATTTGAAATATTCTGTTTAGTTCCATTCTTATATTGATGCTATTTGAAATATTCTGTTTAGTTCCATTCTTGTATTGATGCTATTTGAAATATTCTGTTTAGTTCCATTCTTGTATTGATGCTATTTGAAATATTCTGTTTAGTTGCTATTTCTGTACGGACCGTATTTGAAATTTTTGCTTAGTTACATTCCCGTACTGATGCTATTTGAAATTTCCGTTTAGCTGTATAATTCCTGTATCGACTGCAGTTGAATTTTCGGTGTAGCTGTATTCTCGACTTTTGATGCTGTTTAACCTTTCAGTTCAGTTGCATTATTGTTGCATAAAATCTTTTTGACATTTCATTCCAGAGTTTTTGCTGTATTAATCTGTTTTAAATTTCGTTTCAGCTTTATGTAAACAATTGATTTTACGTTCTATTCATGCTTCGCTTTTTTTTTTTTATAGGAGGTTATCATTTAGTCCATGGCTTTTATTTATGATGTCAGTTTAGGTTCTTCTGGTATTCCTTATAATTTGAATTTCAAATTTAATTTTATCATGGCAAAATTGCTTTCATTTGAAAAGTCAATGTTTACGTGTCCACACTTTTACTTTCATATGACATTAAAATATTATTTTATGGCTATTATATTGCATGATTTTGAATTGGTTCCATTTTCATCTTTCTCTGTTTTTTTTTTTCATCCTTCTACCATTTATGATTTGCATTCCCCTTTACGCATCACCCTTCCGTGTGCCGTTTGCAGTATGGAAATTAATACGCGTCGAAATAAATACTCGCTGACTTATTATATATAACTATTTATCCTCTTTTAGTGATTGCTTTTATTTGTCTTGTCTGGAACGGACCGAGTTCAAAAATGAGCGCTCCAGCATCCAGAATTGATGGTTTAATTTTTTTTTTCGTAACCCACGATTTGAATATTCATAATGTGAATTGAAATTCAATAATTACCATTTAAACAATACGTGGCATTTCCAACCGGTTATTAAGGATGTAGGGACGGCGGGAGAGGCAGAATGAATTTTACATTTTGTGTATACATACATACATACATATACACACCCATACTTATATATATATATATATATATATATATATATATATATATATATATATATATTATATATATATTATATTCTATATATATATATATATATATATATATATATATATATATATATATATATATATATATATATATATATATATATATATATATATATATATATATGTATATGTATACAGCAAAAGCCACAGGGAAAATTTTAAAAAGAAAAGACAGAGTGCCAAGTACTTTCGTGTATTTAACACATCTTCGGGGCACAAAGATGTGTTAAATACACGAAAGTACTTGGCACTCTGTCTTTTCTTTTTTAAAATTTTCCCTGTGGCTTTTGCTGGTAAACAAAATCGCGTGCTTACTTTTGTGATTTTATAGTAATATATATGTATATATATACATACATAAAATCTAAAATTCATTCTGTCCTTCCCATATGTTTGTAAGTATGTATGTATGTGTGTGTAAAATATATATATATATATATATATATATATATATATATGTATATATGTATGTATAAATATATATTATACATACATATGTATATATATATATATATATATATATATGTATATATATATATGATTAATATACATACATACATACTAACCCCTCCCACAGTCGCTTTGCAAAGTTGCTGCCGCAGACGGTCAACTCTCATGGTTATATATATATATATATATATATATATATATATATATATATATATATATATATATATATATATATAGTGTTTTTCTTCGACCCTCCTCCGCCAATGAATATTTCCATCCCGACTTATGAAATGCAGCCGGTCATATTTTATTGAGCGCCAGTGAAATTATCGCGAAAAGGGGATTAATTTGAATGATTTGATGCAATTATATCGGCTTCCGATGGAATTTCGAACGAGGTAATCTCCTCTGTTTAACCGCATTTGCTGTTGCACGGATGCTTGGGAATTTTCCCTTTAGCGATTCATTTCTCTCCTCCTCCTCCTCCTCCTCGACGTCGTCTTCATGTGCTTGCAAATCGACATCGGCAGTCTATTATCGAATGTTGTCATTACTTATTGACTGCTGCGGACTTCGTACACGTCCATTAAGGACTCCATCCGTGCATCGTCCTGACAGGTTATGAAGCAATGGTGCTTGCTTGATTATATATATATATAATATATATATATATATATATATATATATATATATATATATATATATATATAATATATTGCATGTGTGTATGTACATACAAAAATGTCTCTCTCTCTCTCTCTCTCTCTCTCTCTCATCTCTCTCTCTCTCTATATATATATATATATATATCTATACTATATATATATATATATCTATATATATATATCTATATATATATATATATATATATATATATATATATATATATATATTTTTTTTTTTTTTTTTCTGTTTTCAGATAGAAAAGAGATCGATCAAATTTGAATATTCATATTAAAAAAGTTGCAAAAAAGTATCCACTTTTATGAATATATATATATATATATATATATATATATATATATATATATATATATATATATATATTTGTATTCTTTTATTCTATTTACAGATGAAAATAGATAGACCTAATTTGAATATCATTATTAAAAAACGTTGCCAAAAAATGATCCACCTTTATATAAAGGCTTAGGGATGTGTGTCATTCGTCTTGATTATTTTCCTTATATTTAAGGTTAAGACGTCAATTGACATTGAAAATTAGGCGGCTCACATGCTAGTTGTCAAGCGAGAATTTAATCCTGTAAAATGGTGATCATGTTGAGGAGAACTGAATGATCTCTGAGAGAATATAGATCTAAATATGTATTGAATGCATCAATATGTTCATGGTTGAAATAGGATCTCAAAATGAAATTGAGATCGAATATTGTTATTTTAAATAATTAACACAGTGAAGTAAGTATAGTGTTCTATGGTATGATCGTCTTTGTCTTATGTAAAAGAGTGGAATAAGCTTTAAAGGGGGCCAAATCACTACAGTTTATTCCTTACACACACACACACACACACCACAGATATAGAGAGAGAGAGAGAGAGAAAGGCCACGGGAATTTTTTTTTTTGTATAGTCTGTCACGCTCTGTTGGCGTAAAGGTCGGGTGATATATAGTACTATAATGTTTATACCATAGGACCACCAACGCAGTAAATTCCTCAAATATTTGGTCAGGATTTTGTGAACCTTTAAACAGCGAGGAATATCGCATTTCTTTTTTTTTTTTCTGGCTCTGGATCGGCGTAAATATATGAGACGCTATTTATCATTAACTGGATTTAAAGCGAGTCAATACTCCTTTGAGATATTTCCTAAAGGTCATCAGGTCATCATCCACTTCCACAGAATAAAATGAAATGAATACAAGAGAAGATGAAAAGAAGAAAATAACCAATATACAACAGTGTATACCACTCCGGATTTCCGTCGTAAAATGCCGGCAAATTTATGAAAGTGGTGAGCAACTGTTTGAAGAAGATAAAATAAGAAAAAAAAAAAACTTCAAATATGTCGTATGTGGGATCTCTCTTGCAGCGTTGAGGGCATTGTGTGGTATCTCCGCTTGGTGAACGAACTGCAATTCCATTTATGCTGTATTCATTTTTATTTATTTTAAATTCTCGCGTTCTGTGAAGAGACATACGAGTATATCCCAGTCTTTTATGTCACAGTTTATTTCTACAAGTTACTGCTTGGTGTTTATTATGCTGACGATGGCTGTGTTACTGCTAGGATTAGTTTGTATTTATTTTAGATATATTGTGCAAATAATAATAATAATAATAATAATAATAATAATAATAATAATAATAATAATAATAATAATAATAATAATAATAATAATACAGCAGCTCAGGAATAGTGGAATGGACGAAGGCAGAACTCCGCAGCATAGATCAGAAAACCAGGAAACATATGACAATACACAAAGCACTACACCCAAGAGCAAATACGGACAGACTATACATAACACGAAAGGAAGGAGGGAGAGGACTACTAAGTATAGAGGACTGCGTCAACATCGAGAACAGAGCACTGGGGCAATATCTGAAAACCAGTGAAGACGAGTGGCCAAAGAGTGCATGGGAAGAAGAACTAATAAAAGTAGACGAAGACCCAGAAATATACAGAGACAGGAGAATCATGGGAATGGCTACAGAGGGGAGAGCTAAAGAAGGAAACTGAAGGAATGATAACAGCGGCACAAGATCAGGCCCTAAGAACCAGATATATTCAAAGAACGATAGACGGAAATAACATCTCTCCCATATGTAGGAAGTGCAATACGAAAAATGAAACCATAAACCACATAGCAAGCGAATGCCCGGCACTTGCACAGAACCAGTACAAAAAGAGGCATGATTCAGTGGCAAAAGCCCTCCACTGGAGCCTGTGCAAGAAACATCAGCTACCTTGCAGTAATAAGTGGTACGAGCACCAACCAGAGGGTAGTGATAGAAAACGATCAGGCAAAGATCCTCTGGGACTATGGTATCAGAACGGATAGGGTGATACGTGCAAATAGACCAAACGTGACGTTGATTGACAAAGTCAAGAAGAAAGTATCACTCATTGATGTCGCAATACCATGGTACACCAGAGTTGGAAGAGAAAAGAAAGGGAAAAAAAATGGATAAGTATCAAGATCTGAAAATAGAAATAAGAAGAATATGGGATATGCCAGTGGAAATCGTACCCATAATCATAGGAGCACTAGGCACGATCCCAAGGTCCCAGAAAAGGAATCTACGAAAAAAAATAGAGGCTGAAGTAGCTCCAGGACTCATGCAGAAGAGTGTGATCCTAGAAACGGCGCACATAGTAAGAAAAGCGACCCGGAACCCCACACTATAAATACCACCCAGTCGAATTGGAGGACTGTGATAGAGCAAAAAAAAAAAAAATAATAATAATAATAATAATTATTATTATTATTATTATTATTATTATTATTATTATTATTATTATTATTATTATTATTATTATTATGCTAAGAATGCAGTTGGGATCACAACTTTAACATGAAACACCCCGTACTGATATTTTGATTCCTGATTAAGTTAACAAGTATGAATATTATCTGTACATATTATATATATATAATATAGTTATATATATATTAATATATATAATATATATATATAGATAGATAGATAGATAGATAGATAGATAGATAAGATAGATATACGCATACATGTATATATTGGGATTAATAGATACATAGACATATGTATGTATGCACATATTTATGTATATGCGTGGGAACGCCCGTGTGTGTGTGTTTGTGTACATTCCTGCCACAGCGATCTCGTAAGTTCCTGAATTTTCTTACCCTTTTAGACATATACACTCTCCACTGAAAACTTTAAATGCAAATGGGAAATAAACAATCTCCATACTGTCATAGACGTAAACACGTACACCCTTTAAGAGTCCATTTGTGTGTACGCATATTTGAAGAGAGAAGAGAGAGAGAGAGAGAGAGAGAGAGAGAGAGAGCTTGTTTATATTGGGTTGTAAAAGCATATTCTTTGCCTAATCCTTTCTGGTGACGAAAATATGATAATGAGCGCGGTATCTGTGAAGCGAAGCCTTATTTACATAGGAGAACCACTGCTTTATATGTTTATGTAATGTCTGACGTCAGTTTATGTACCTGAGACCGGGAGGGAACAGGACGCGAAATATTCCAAGTTTTTACGGACAACGAACGGGCTCGTTCCGGAGAAAATTTGGAAAACAATTCTCTCTCTCTCTCTCTCTCTCTCTCTCTCTCTCCTCTCTCTCTCTCTCTCTCTCTCTCTCTCTCTCTCTCCGTAACTTGTTTTGTTTCTGGGTTCATAAAGTTGTTATTCTCTCTATCTCTTTCTCTCTCCATATATATATATATGTATATATATATATATATATATATATATATATATATATATATATATATATATATATATCCTGTTTTGTGTTTACAGATTCATAAATTTATTCTCTCCTCTCTCTCTCTCTCTCTCTCTCTCCTCTCTCTCTCTCTCTCTCTCTCTCTCTCCTCTAGGTTCTTTGTAAAGGCATTTGCAAAGTTGTTATCACTAAAGGTTGAATAGTCAAGTTTTATGTTACAATTTATAATGTCTCATGAATGTATTTGCACCATTGCCCAGCCCAAGAATGGCTGTAGTATCTGAGTAAATTTGTAAGAACAATTTAAGTATTGTATACCAAGTAACTACATTGCTTTGAAAAATTACTTCATAAGATTTTGTGCTATTTAAGCACTGAAATAATTATCCGTAGAACATCTGTGCTACAAAGAAAAAATATGGATACAGATTATGTTACATGCATTATTATTATTATTATTATTATTATTATTATTATTATTATTATTATTATTATTATTATTATTATTATTATTATATGCTTATCTCTTTTCGTACGGTCATATTTCATAAATAAAACTTACGATGCGGTAAATCAAGAGTATGAAAAATCTTTTATTCATACGCGTTATTACAGAGATAAGAGAGAGAGAGAGAGAGAGAGAGAAGAGAGAGAGAGATAGATAGAGAGAGAGAGAGAGAGAGAAGAAGAGGAGGAGAGAGAGAGAGAGGAGAGGAGAGAGAGGAGGAAGAAATGCCGAAAGATGTTGCTGCCTCTGGGAGTTAAAATAGAGGCAAAGAGAAGAAACTGTATAAACGATAAATACCTTGTATCTAAATGTGTGTGTATGTATATATATATATATATCATATTATATATATATATATATATATATATATACATATATATATATATATGTATATGGTGTGTGTGTGTGTGTGTGTGTGTGTGTGTGTGTAAAGAACAAGGAATCGAAAGGCCTTGCAGAACTCCGTTGTTTCTCTTTCCTTCGTTGCGCACACACACACACACACACACACACACACACACACACATATATATATATATCTATATATATATATATATATATATATATATATATATGTGTGTGTGTGTGTGTGTGTGTGTGTGTGTGTGTGTGTGTGTGATACTTAACTGACGGTTTTTAGCAGTGGGATATCTTTGCAGCATTTGAGGCAGTTAGTCTTGTACCGGAATTTTTATTTTCCGACGTTCTTTACTTCAGTGTGTTATTAGATATGCGAAGCAGCCTGCAGTTATTAAAGTGTTTATTAGCTCTGAGTAATTTACATAACTTCAGACTTCGTTTTACCATCTTTGGCGGGGGGGTGGGGGGGTTTAATTCCATTTTTAATTCGAGATTTGGAACAGATCCATTCGACATTTCTCTCTCTCTCTCTCTCTCTCTCTCTCTCTCTCTCTCTCTCTCTCTCTCTCTCTCTCTCCCAGACCATCCAAGATTGGAAGATGCAAAATATACCGGAAGATGTACTAGCAACTCTCTGGTAGACATTAGAGGTGCCTCACACTGAGGGACCTGGGGCAAGGGAACCCGAACGAACTGTAAGGTCTGTAAGGTCTGTAAGGTCTCTCTCTCTCTCGCCCTTCGAAAGCTTCACCTAGAGATTGGAGAGTGAAGTATAGAAACATATATATATATATATATATATATATATATATATATATATATATATCGTATACATATATGTATATAAATGCACATATTATATATATATATAAAATTATATTTCTGTATATACCTACACACGTACAAATGGATGAAAAGCAAAACAAAATTAATATTTCAAAATCCAAGCTTTATATTATATCTAAAGTAAATTTGTTTGTGATCGTCTTTAGCTTAGTCTCCAGCGCTTTTTTATATATATAAAAAGTTTCCTATGAACAGATGCCCAGTTCTATTAAAACTTTGCAGGATTTGATTAAATGTCATCATGAAAATTGAATATCAGCCAGTGAGGGAAGGCCTCTCTCTCTCTCTCTCTCTCTCTCTCTCTCTCTCTCTCTCTCTCTCTCTCTCTCTCTCTCTCTCTCTCCTCTCTCTCTCTCTCTGACATACAGACACTTCCTTCGATGGTTTTACCTACAAACTAGAGACTGAAGTAGTTCCACCTCTCTCTCTCTCTCTCTCTCTCTCTCTCTCTCTCTCTCTCTCTCTCATACACACACACACACACATTCCCTCAATACCAAGAAATCGGAAACTGAAGTATGGACAGACAGACTCCTCCCCCCCCCCCTCTGTTTTTCTTTCACACACACACACACACACACACACACACGCAAAATAAAATTACCTTTATTTGCACAAGAAGAATGATTTTATGCGTAGAAATGTATGTGTAGAGAGATGCACTTATAACTAGGTATCAGCACAAGAACTTACTTAAATGTGTGTATGAAACGATTGTGTTATTTTCATTTTCCTCTGATTACCTTGTGTATTCACAAATGAATCGGTGCCTCTCTCTTCGTCTCTCTCTCTCTACCCTCTCCTCCTCTCCGCTCTCTCTTCTTCTCTCTCTCTCTCTCTCTTCTCTCTTTAATGACTTATAATTAAAATCTAATAAGGCCTTCAAAGAACCTCGTCGCTATTACTTATGTTAGAAACTAATAAAGTATGTTTTCGTCTTAAAAGACTTATCCTGGCGTTGTGACTTCATAAACGGCAGATATTCTCCTTTGTGGCATCTGAGCTGGCGTAATGAGCCTAATAGGAAAATCTCATTTATAAGAACTTAGTGCTAAATCTAACATTTTTTTCTTGTAAAAATTTATCATATTTATTTATTTTTTTATTTATTTTTTACTTAGGACAATTTTGAATTCGGTTGAACGATTAGAGTGTCGTATGATTTCTTATTGTTTCATTTTCAAAATGTACTGTATTTTTATTGTTTCATTTACAAAATGTAATGTATTTCTCATTGTTTCATTGTCAAAATGTAATGTATTTTTTGTGTGCATATTTTCAAAATAATTTTGGATTTTGTTTGTGGGGATATAATCTCATTTAGATATAAATATTTCAATTTCGAGTAATTAAAAGATAAACAGCTTCCATATAGCCTGTCTTCATTTCATGATACCTACGCTTTTATTCATTCATCTTCCTTGTGGTGTTTAATGGCTCGGGTTGTTTCTTTCTTCTTCGAGTTTCCCTCTGTAAGGATAATGAGAAAAAGTTAAGCTCTTTGTCAAGTTTAAACTCGATTACTCATTTAATGAATTTCTGTAGCCTCCAAAGTTAACTCCTCTCCTTCTCGGTCACCCAAACCCCCTTTGGGTGACGAACATTGCAGCCTGGCGGTGTCATGGATGTGAGATCACCAATATACAGTGGCTAATCGATCGTTAAATTCCGTCATTAATGTGATATTAGACGGTAAAGTGCCTGGTTTTGGCCCTGTGTGTGTGTGTATGTATGTACGTGTGTGTTAGGGGTTGGAGGGGATTGTGGGGAGGAGGCGTCAGTTGCGGACGTGTTACCCCTTGGGGGATCCTATTTATAAGTTTCCCTTATCGCGTACTCACACGTCTCTCTCTCTCTCTCTCTCTCTCTCTCTCTCTCTCTCTCTCTCTCTCTCTCGTTGCAACCTTGGGCTTTGGCCTCCTTCCGGCTTTGATATTGGACTGTGAAGTGCAACGCCGAATTCTGCTCCCAGTACGGTATTTTTTGTAGGTTGAATACTCTTGCGTATTGATGGGGGTACACGTTATTTTTCACTTACTCGGTGAGTAAACCTACGAACTACTTTGTTGTTTTTGTTGGGTGGGGGTTTAGGAAAGTCCTGTGGAAAACCCTAAAAATGTCTGGAAAAGGTGTTTCGCGTTGAGTTAAAGAAACAGGAAATTTGGGATAGGATATTTATGATTTATTTATCAGAATGAAAATTTATAAAATAAATTTTATGCATGTTAAACAGTACAGAACAATTATTTCTAATGAAATATAACCTATTTATTTTAATTTTCATTGGTGAAACAACGCAGTATTCGACTGTTATTTAGCAGTTTCCTCGATTGTATTGTTTGGCAACACACATTTCGTCAGAAGTATTGTCTCTAGGAAGGTTTTGTTGTCATAAAAAGTTTTAGTGTTGCTTATTCACTCTGAAGTAATTGCCGAATGTGTGAGTGAACGTGTCTCTTTGCAAGTTTCCTATTGTGATTCTTGTGAAAGGTACGTTTTGCAGATATTAGAAGTAAAGGTAATTGTAATATCCCAAGCACGACGCGTAAAATTAAATCTGGAAACCTTGGTTGGTGTAAATGATACAAGTGGTGCTCACTTGTTCTTTCTTGGTTTTATTTTTGCGTGATTATGTGATTTTTTTTTTGCTTTTCTGTAAAGGAAAACTGAGCCGGCTTTGTCTGTCCATCCGTCCTCACTTTATTATATCCGCCCTCAGATCTAAACACCTACTGAGGCTAGAGAGCTGCAAATTGGTATTTTGACCACCCACCCTCCAATCATCAAACGTACCAAATTGCAACCCTCTACACTCGGTCGTTTTTATTTTATTTAAGGTTAAAGTTAGCCAAGGATCGTGCATCCGGCAGCGCTTTCCGGAGGCATGGGACGCACCCTGACTCTGCCGCATCTGGTGAGCAACTGAAACCTATAGAAATCTCGATTTCGCAGAAGAAGCTTCGGCGCATTTTTTTTACTTGTTAAATAATATTGAACAAGTAAAAAATACGCCGAACGTATTACTGTGTACTAAGCACATAAATGGAATTAAGTGTCTTGTTACTTGATGAATTATTGTATTTTATTAATATTAACTTGAATCAAATTACTTGGCGTTACAATACCAGTTGTCATTGATTCATTGATGGCAAACAGGACACATGTTTAGTGTAGTCTACTCAAAACACCAAGCGATGTGAAGCTCTTATTCACGAATGATAAACTTTTGCAAGGAGGAAAAAGTAGTCGAGTGAAATATGACGTCGTAATACCAAAGGTAGTTCATGTAATGACAATAACCTGTACTTTTGAAGAATGTGGTTTTTATAAAAGAAGGAATGTTGGAGAGGAAGAGGGACGTGTCATGCGTTTTCGTCCGCTGGATCTCAGGAAATTAAAGGAAATGGAAATCCGTTCATCAGGAGGTGAAGTTTTCATTCCCAAGAAAATTGTCATCTCGTCTTTACTCATGGAGGTGAACGCAGCCCCCCCACCCCCCCAACCCCCCCAAAAAACCCCCCAAAAAAAAGAAAAAAGTAAATTTTTGTTTGTTTGTGACCCATGCGCATTATGCAACTTGAAATTTGAATATTTTTGTTTTAAATTAACGTAAATATCCGAAGCCGGCATGATTGAAGCTCCGCTCATGGTGTTGAACAGCACAAGGTTCCTCCAGTCACATTTAACTTCACTGATATAGTTTGCCTGTATTTATCATCACCTAAAAAAAAAAAAAAAAAAAAAAAAAAAGCCACAATCAACTGTATTGTAGACTTCGCTAGTTGCTGTGAAACGTCGGTAACTCTGCTATTCTGGTATATTTGAACTCTACGAACCTAACTTAACTGGTAAGTTTACAGGAATTTTTATTTATATCTCAAGATCGGCGGAGTAGGAAATTTAGGATTGTTACCTGTTCTGGAATTTGGAAAATCTGGTATAGCTGACAAACGTTCGGCCATTTTGGCCCAACCCAAGGTGGCCCACTATACAAGTATAGCCAGGTAAAGTAGAGTATACATAGAATATATCCAGGTACTTTATGTATACTCTACTTCACATGGGAATATGATACATTTCGTTATATTTAGAAATTTAAGAGTTTGTATTGATGTTATTCGTGTCGTTCAGGTGTTGTTTGTGAGACTGGTAGATCTATCACTTGATAAAGATGAAAAATTCATCGTACAAGCACTGCCGAGGAACAGTAATTAATAAAACAAATACTGCCACTTAAAGCTTCCATTTATTTTATTTTACGCAGGCAAAAACTGCTTATCTAGTGTAATCCAAGCTGAATCCAGTCCGTTTGTTATGAAACAAAGCGCGGAAGAATGTTTTCCAGATACTGGAGTATGAGAAACAAAATTAAGTAAATAACCAGTTCTTTGTTTGTTGTAGCTGAAGATGAAAGAACACTTAAGAAGCATTAAAGATGTTTTTTGCTTTGATGATGCCTCATTTATGAGCATTTGAATGAAGAGCTAGTTCCTCTGTGCGCACTCTGATGATATTTTTCTTTTAAGCTTTGCTTTTAAAAGTTGGTCATTGGTGAAAATGCCGAAATGGGTTCCGGTTGTGTGTGTGTGTGTGTGTGTGAGAGAGAGAGAGAGAGAGAGAGAGAGGGGGGGGGAGAAAAAAAAAAGTTATGGTCAAAATCGTTACTTCCGTATTTACCTGCATTTATGTCTGTGCTAAAATTAACGAATAACAGAAAAAAAAAAAAAACTGATAACATGTTCCAGGATATATTTTGTACGTCCATGCCACTAATGTATCGATATTGCAGAGTTAAAATACACATACCAGCGCTGTCTGGAAAGCGGTGTTTGCAAAACGTGAGGGATAAAGAATGTCGTGGTAAACGGTTATTGTTATTAGTAAGAATACTTTGCCAGTCCAATATACGACGAGCACAGCACGTTCGAAAGATGCTTAGAAGAAGTTTAGAGATGTAGAAAACACTTGTGTAAAAAAGTCATAATTCTCTCTCTCTTCTCTCTCTCTCTCTCTCTCTCTCTCTCTCTCTCTCTCTCTCTCTCTCTCTCTCTCTCGTTTGTGGTAGAAGTTTTAAAAGACTCAGAACTTTGGTAGAATGGAAGTTGTCCAGTTCATGCAACGTAAAAACACCATACAAACAAACAGATAAGGGGGAAATATGCAAGTCGTCTGCCCGATACATTACATTGTATGAAGTATTATTTTTTTTCTCGCGGTTTGAGAACGCACTGAAAAATAGGGGACGCGAAAGTAGAAAGTGGCATTTATTAGTTTTAAAAAGCAGATTTTACCGTCTCCGAGTCAAGATGTTGTTTAGATATGCAACAGGAATGCTTGGTGGAAATGGGACCGATAAGAACCATATTCGTCTCCTGGGAATACTCCAAATGATTTTGCCCTCTTGACCAAGTTTTCACTTTATTATTATTATTATTATTATTCAGAAGGCCAACCCCTGTTCATGTGAAACAAGCCTGTAGAGGCTATTAACTTGGAATTCGAGCTTCCAAAGAATACGTTGTCCTTTGTGAAAGAATTTCTGGTAAATGATAGAAAAATACAGAAAGAAGAGATCAGTTATCCGAAAGGGAAAATAGAAGATAGTTAAGCAAATAAAGAGATAAAAATATAAATAAATCTTTAAAATAAAAGGTGTATTGTTTTAGGGTATTGCACTCAGTGTTTCATTTTGAGGAATTTCGTCTACTAGTGTGACTTTCTGGTGACATCTGGCAACCCTCCGTGGCTTTTCCGACCACAGGCCACGGCATTGAGGAATTAAACTCTTCACTATGGCTGTTTTATATTTTATTATGAAAATAAAGTTTATAAAACATATCCTGCTTATTTATAGAAATGAATTTTATTGAAATCCTTTATTTTCTTCGTCTAAAATACTTTATGTTAAGCTAGTGACGTGTAGTTTTTTTTATGTCACGGAAAATAATTGTACATTAGGAAATACGTATTCGAACCATTAAATCATAAATAACGCTAACAAATCTGAAGAACTGCTTATGGAAACATTGCTAAAAGTCAATTTTGTGAAGAAAAAATGGCATCGCTGATTGCACTACATCATCGCTGAAACTTTTTTGGTTCTAATTGTACAGCATCCAGAGTTTCTAAAGTAACAAAGCTTCCTAGTCTTAATTTTGGTTTCATGGCCAAACTTTCAAGTCATTTTGCTATCATAATTAATCTTGCAAGTTCTGCTTATGCTCTCGCAATCACACTTTCAAGTTCTGAGTTTGTCGTGGTACCATGAGCAGCATAATATTTTTGAATTTTAAAACTGAGCATTTCTTGATCGCTTATAGAAATCCTAGTGTCTGTCTGTATGGTTATAAAGCCCGTGGCGTCTTGTTATTTAAATGGTGTTTGCTTTACGTTACGAATCCGGCTTAAATCATCCGTTTGCTTTCAGTCAGACATGCGTTTTTATGCTTGAAGGCAAACAGATCCATCAAATTCAAGTTTGACGCCCTGAATGACCTCACAGATCCCAGCACTTGGCCTTTGGCCTTAACTCTACATCCCATTCCATTCAAGTTTTACTATTGGGAAATTTGTTGACACTGGCATATCTGACATGATTAAGTTACTTGCATTACTTGGAGGTGTCATGTAGTTCAGTTATGTAAAGAGCACCTTCACTGGGCCACTGTCATTACCAAGGACACCCTTTCTCCAAAAGCACCTGCATACCAAGATAGCTTCCTTTGCCTTCATCAGGATTTCCTTACTGAGTTACGATTGCTTCCAAAATTTCATGTGTGTAAGATATATATATATATATATATATATTTATGTGTGTGTGTATTAAATATTAATCAATACAAATCTAATATTTTAACCATAATTCAGTTTTAGCCGTTCAGTGCTTTTATTACTCTATTCAATTTTCCATAGAATTCCCTGATGATGTGATTATGAATCACCGAAAACGTAGGGAAAGCAACAATAGAGGTATGAGTCCCTAACGCAATCCTGCCCTTGACTGCAATTTGTGTGTGTATACACACACACACACACACATATATATATATATATATATATATATATATATATATATATATATATATACACACACACACACATATATATATATATATATATATATATATATATATATATGAAACTTATCTTAGTGACTATAATGGGAATTACCCTCTGCGACGTCCTCTCTCTCTCTCTCTCTCTCTCTCTCTCTCTCTCTCTCTCTCTCTCTCTCTCTTTTTTTTTCTTTATTTTATGATGCAGGAGATTTTCCAAGCACTTGTCCCGAAGGAGATCGTCAAAGCGCCTCCTTGAGAATTGCAGTTAAACAAAAGTCACCGATATAAAACTGCGGCGTTCTGACGAGGCGAATGGCTTTGTCCTCGGCGTCGCGGAGAAACGTCCATATTCGCGTTGCAGTTCTCAAGGAGACGGAAAACACCGGTGAGTGACATGAAGCGGAAGTAGGATGTTAAAACTGAAGTGAAAAATATACTGAAGAAAAGTGACGAGTGAGAAAGACGAGTAAGCGTTCTCAGAAGTCACTGCGGTCTTTAATGAATGCGAACCTCCCTTGGCAGTACTTGGTATCAATGTATACTTCGTTAATGACTTAAGAATTGCGCAAGAAAAGGTCCAAGAGATAAGCACATTTGAAAAGACACAACTGATACTTTTATAGAGATGCGAACTTTTATCCGAAACGAGAAGGAGGAAAGGCAGATGAAAGCACCATTTCAAATTTCAACTTCTTGAAGGCAATGACTCTTTAAGAGAGAGAGAGAGAGAGAGAGAGAGAGAGAGAGAGAGAGAGAGAGAGAGAGAGAGAGAGTCAGGGTCCTGAATATGTAGGAAAAATCAAGGGGGAGCGGGTTGAAGAAATCGAGGGGAGAAAATGTCTCTATATTAGAGAGAGAGAGAGAGAGAGAGAGAGAGAGAGAGAGAGAGAGAGAGAGAGTGACTGGTAGATAAGTTACACAGTGAACCTATTCGGGTAGAGTATGACAGACCTTTCCTAATTTACACAATGTTAATACTAAACTTCTGAGTACCTGCTAATTTTATCTTTAAGGCTAACGATAACTACTTACTATGCAGTGCAAATTTAACGTTTTCTAAGTTGCAAGAATGTACCATATCCTTGTAGATGTTGTAGTTAGGCATCGGTTACTAAAGTTCCGATTATATTCTGACTGTTCCCTCATGCGGTTGTGACACTCAGAACACTGTTTTAGCGTCTTGGCGCACGGGGATATAATTAGATTAAGGCGAGACTTCTCATATTCTGAGGCCCCTACGTCAAGGGATCTGATATTTATGTTCTGGAGAACAGCTTACGTCTTATTAAAGTGTCCCGTTAAGTTTAATTCCATGTACGTTTTGTTGTGCAGTGTAGACCACTAAACTTTGTATTTTCTAAACTAACAGTTGTCAACTCCGAAAGTTGTAAAAAACGAGGGAGTATGAAAAAGAGGGGTTACGACCCCCTTAGATGCAGCCCCTCGAATTTCGGTTTTTACTTAAAACCTTCCTTTGGGGGGAAGGGGAGTCTATGGTAAAAATTTGGTAGCCTTAGCTTTCATAGCCTGGGCGTGCATAACGAACAAACAAACAAACAGACAACCTTTTCAGTTGAGCCTGGGACTCTGTACGTATAGACAATATCTTCCTTAAGGCATTAAGGCAACGATGAACCAGCGTCGGTTTAGCGGTTACCCCAGGCATCACCTAAGGGCGTATATCCCACTATACATTTCGCTAATGTAACTCCTTCTGTCATTCACTAATTGATAAGGGTGGAGGTTAGTCCTCCGAAATAAAGTCCTTAGCTTTAAACCAGAGTGTTTTAACGGGCCTTTCATACTTATATAATATATATATATATATATATTATATATATATATATATATATATATATATAATGTATATATATATATATATATATATATATATATATATAATTATAGATTATGCTGTGGTATATATCAAATTCCCAACATTCTCTCAACACATCATGGTACATTCTTATAATCCGTTCCAATACCCAAAACCCCGAAATATCCAGTGCAGTCTATCTCGATAACTCTGGCGTTATGATATTATGAATCAGCGCCAGAGATCGTGGCTGAGGGAAATGAATTAAATCACGATTTGGTTGATGTCGGTGGGAAGGAGAATTTAATGGGGAATGAGCATTGTGATTATGGAAATACTAATATTTCGATCATTTATGTCTCCATGAGGAACTCTCTCTCTCTCTCTCTCTCTCTCTCTCTCTCAATCTCTCTCTCTCTCTCTCTGTTTATATATATGAGTGGTATGTGTTATTTGATTATAGTGTGTAAATATATAATATATTTCTATAAATATATATATATATATATATATGTGTGGTATATATATATATATATATATATATAATATATATATTGGTGTGTGTGTAATAATGCGTGTGTATAATATATATATATACTATATATATATATATAATATATATAAATGTATATATTTAATATGTATAGTATATATATGTATGTAAATATTATATATTGTAAAATTATTGAAACTGCAAGTCACATTACCTAAAGCCATATCTAGTGATAGTATCAGGACCATCCTAATTTGTCTGTTTCCTAAATACTTCGAATATGATTCCTCCTGGAAGCCTTTAAATCCGAAGAAAATGGAAAGCGCGAATTCCCCGTCTCAAGTGGGAGTTTAGGTGGAGATGATTTTCAAGACCTAATGTGGTGAGGTCAGTCAATCATCGGGGTTCGAATCCTTCATGAGATTTATTTATTTATTAATTTTTTATTCGCGTCCTTATGGAAAAGTTCTACTGACGGTGGAAAAAAGTGTCGAATTCCTAATTATATATATATATATAGAATATAATATATATATATATATATATATATATAATATATATATATATATATATATGTGTGTAGAGAGAGAGAGAGAGAGATACTAGTATTCAGCTACAGTGTAATAAACTTTGTGTAAAAAAAAGCCCTGTAATCCATTCCATAGAGAGAGAGAGAGAGAGAGAGAGAGAGAGAGAGAGAGAGATAGAGAGAAGCATTGATATTCAATGATGCAGTGTACAAATATTCAGTAAAACCTGTAATACGTGGAGAGAGAGAGAGAGAGAGAGAGAGAGAGAGAGAGAATGAGAGAGAGAGAGAGAGAGAGATTAATCCACAGAGTTTGATATAAACCTTTATTTCTGGACCCTACAAATCCGCGACTAAATGAAGACGAATTTGTTCTCATTATGGATCGTTTTCTCTTTAATCAAGGAACTGCTCCTGTTTTTTCTTTTCTTTTTTTTTTGGGGGGGCGGGAGGGGCGAGGGGGGGTTGGGGGTAGAGGGTCTCTCCTATGAGGTAAAGAGGTAAAAAAAAAAAAAAGCTCTCGACTTTCTTGGGTAAACGTTATCTGGAAGTTCTGGCGGATAAAAATGGCCTTTTGTTCTCTTTTCGCGGTTTAATGTTTAATGGAGTCTTGTTTGGCCATGACCTAAAGTTCACTTCGAGTGTGGAGAAAATTCGTGAAAAGACCGAAGGGAGGAATACGCGCATGCGCACGCGCATCATTTGCAGGGTTGTTTGAAAAGATACAAATTGGTGATGTACACCAACGTTCTGGTGATAGAAGTTCACTCTCGCCGTGGTTCGGAAGTCACGTAAAGCCGTTGGTCCCGTTGCTGAATAACCACTGGTTCCATGCACCGTAAAAACATCATACGAACAAACAAACAATATACACCAACGTAGCGTAGGGTTGTTTGAATTGATAGAGGCTTGGAATATATGAACCTGCATTTGGTCATACACATTTACGTTGTTGTAATTAAAGGAAAATATACACAACAAAACATGCAAGAACAACATTAACTGGGTTGTTTGATAAGGCCGAAGTGATCACACACACACACACACACACACACACACACACAGAGTAATACTGCTTATTGACATCAGTGATAAGTATTTATTTTATACGTTGTTTACATGAAGTTTCTCTAGTCGATACGTTTTCAATTAACAGATAAATGGAAGACAGTTGTTCAGAATGAGATTTTATATTGGACTTGGATAAAATGACGCTAAGATATATTTTTTTTAGTCTCCTAACTACTGTTCCCATATAGCTATTTTTCATGTATTTGGACTTGTATAAAATGACTCTAAGGTATTTTTTATTTCAGTCTCCTACTAGTGTTTCCATATCGTTATTTTTCATGTATTTGGACTAGTATAGAATGACTCTAAGGTATATTTTTCTCAGTCTCCTACTAGTGTTTCCATATAGCTAGCGATTTTTCATGTACTCCGACAAGTGTTCCCATATAGCTATTTTTCAGGTATTTGTATAGTCCATTAATTGATATGTAAAAGTTGCCCCCCCCCCCCCTCTCTCTCTCTCTCTCTCTCTCTCTCTCTCTCTCTCTCTCTCTCTCTCTCTCTCTCTCTCTCTCGGTCACAGGGCATTCGTATATGATAACTTATATTGATATAGAATCGTATCCCCGTAACAAGTGAAGTGTCATCGCTTCCGCATGAATGCTTTCATGAACTGGGCATTCATTGATCGTTCCCGAAATGAAGAATGCTACAACATTGGTCCCGGGAAATTTGCATATAATTGCTTAATTAATGGCGGTTCTTTTGCATATTCATACACTATGCAGGATTTTTTTTAATGAAAGTATTTTGCCTTTGGTCTTTTATTAGCTGTTTTATTCAGGCTTAATTTAGGTTTCTGGTGGTGTTCTTCCGCGTTCAAAACATTTAAGAAAATTGTGAATTTCGGAGTTTGTATTGATCGGAGATTTTTTTGAGGGGTGGTGGTTGGGGTGGTGTTGGAGACATATGTTGACTTTACGTGTCATGCCTAATGTTCGTTTATAAAGGAAAGAGTCATGATTATAGGAAAGAGATTTATTTGTGTGTAAGAGTTTTCATTTTTTGAAAAAGAAGTTTTAGAATTGAAAAATGTTCGCATCGCGACTGATTGACTGATTTGAGTTCAATTACGCTGATTTTAGCACGTTACTGACCTTAACTGATTTGATTTCAAATTACGCAAATTTTTAGCAGAGTCAGCAGCGATTTCGGAAGAAGGACCATTACAATTTTAGTTTTCTAATGAGACCACGACAAACAAAAAGATCTTCTGTTCGATATTGCTAATATGTTTCTCATGTTCTTCTTTTGTTTCCCCTATTTTCTGGCATTCTTCTAGGCTGCCAATTGTCCGTTGCCCTTTATAAAAATAATCTTACTATTATGTTTATTTACGCATAAGCTATGCGTAAGTGCATTTGGAGTATTTTCTTATGTGTTCTTTTTAAAACGTTTATTTATTTATTTATTTATTTATTTATTTATTTACTAATTTATTAATAGTATGTTTATTTATGCATAAGCTATGTGTAAGTGCTTGTGTGAGTATTTCCTTATGTGTTCTTTTTAAAACGTTTATTTATTTATTTATCTATTTAGTTATTTATTGATTTATTTATTTCTTAATAGTACGTCATTTATGCATAAGCTATGTGTAAGTGCTTGTGTGAGTATTTCCTTGTGTTGCTTTTTTAAAAACGTTTTTACGTTTATTTATTTATTTATTTATTTATTTTCTTACTGCAGTGGTCACTTGAAGTGAACTCACTCTTTTCCCCTTGGCCCTTTCTAGATCTAATCTTAATGGTTTTCTGCAGTGGGTAAAATGTTTCCCCTCTTTCTGTCCAGTTTTTTTTTTTTATTTTTTTCACTTTTTTCGCTTAACCTTTTCACAATTCAGTAAGAAAAAATACTAACCCGCAGATTGTTTTTTTTGTCTTACGTTTCTAAGAATTTGAAGTTTATCTAGAAACTGTTTCAATTCGGCGCAGTGTTTATATCCCTGTATATATATTTTTTGTGAGATCTGATGCTTTATTTATTTATTTGTATATTTATTTATTTTTGTAAAATGTGATTCATGACTAGCATTTTACCTTTATATTATTATTATTATATTATTATTATTATTATTATTATTATTATTATTATTATTATTATTATTATTCAGAGGATGAACCCCCTACTATTTGTAGTGTTATATATCTTGTACTGACGCATATATAAATGATGTCTATTCGACCCGACCTGAACTTTTTTTTTTTTTTTTTTTTTTTTTTTTTTGGTAATACCATCCACAAATTAGTATCCTCTTGATCATCACGAATTCGACATCTCTGGAGACCCCGCCATATCCCTCCCACATCCCGACCTTTTCTTAATTTCACCCCCACCCCCGTCCCCCCCACCCCATCTTAAGACGTCACTGGATAGCCTCCGGGGGATATTGTAATGAGGTTTCGCGAAACCAATTAGTAGACAACCGCGCGTAACGCGACCCTACCTGACCTCTCAACGTGCGTGTCTCTTGGTTATCTACCTGCTGACATATCCCCACTCCCATCAACCCTTCCCCCCCCCACCCCAACCTCATCGATATTTGCACTATCTCTGTCATCTCTACGTTTTGTCCTTTGGTTGTCTCCTCCTTCCCTCTTTCGTTATCTTGTTTTTCTCGTTTCAATCCTTCCTGTTTTAACTTAGTTTCTCTCTTCTGCGTTGTACTTCCTTTCTTCCATCTACGTTCCTTCTTTTCTTTTCTTTCTGTCTCTTCCCTCTCTGCTGCTCTTACCCCTTTCTTGTCTCTCTCTTCACCCACGTTTCTTGCAGTCTCCTATCATTTGTCTCTCTCTCCATCTGCCACCTTATTAATTCTGCTTTCGTTTATGTATCTAACCATCTCACCTCTTGTATTTTTTCTTTATGTCTGCCTGCTGCCTCTTTCTCCCCTCTCTTTCTCTCTTTTTTTTGTTTTTTTTTTCCCTCTGTCTCTTCCCCTTGGGTTTTCTTTCCCCCTCCCTCCCCTCCCCTCCCCCCTCCCCCCCTCCCCCTTCCCCCTCCCTACAGGTGTTAGAGTCCTTTTCTATTCGTAGAAACTTTTCCGAAAGCTAATTATGCTTGCGTTCCCCTCCCACCCCTCCCCCCTCTCTCTCTCTCTCTCTCTCTCTCTCTCTCTCTCTCTCTCTCTCTCTCTCTCTCTCTCATCCCCGGGCTGGAATCTTGGAAATTTTATGGCACCCATGACTTAGCAGTGAATTGGATGGCACCTGGTTGTTTGTATATGTGGTGGATCGCATGGGGATAAAAAAAGGAATGAAAAAGAAAGGCCGGACAGAAGTGAAAGGCGTTAATAATCAGTATTTCGTCCAAATATATCAATCAAATCAATTAAAAACGGTAATGCTTGAATGAAGGAATAATTCAAATGATAATTCTTTGCGCGTGCGCTGTTACTTGTGTGTGTGTGTATGTGTGTGTGTGTGTGTTTGTATGGGTATCTGTATGTGTGTTTGTATGGAGTGTTTGAAGAGTCAAAAGCTTCGTCTTGTTATGAGCATATTTTCGACGTCTGCTATCATTAATCTTTTCTCATAAAATGGAAAATAATGAAAGTAAACTTGAAAGGTGCGAAGTACGTTTTTCCCTCTCTAATAATAAATCTCTTCTTTCTGTATTTTTTAATACCTTCTATTTCTTCTTTCAAATGAACAGCATATCCTTTGGAAGCTTGAATTTCAAGTCACTGGCAGCTGTGGGCTTGTTCCATATGAATGGGGTTCGTTTTAATAATAATAATAATAATAATAATAATAATAATAATAATAATAATAATAATAATAATAATAATAAAAAAGCCGCCTTCAACAGCAGTTACTTCCGTTTAATATACGTTTATAATAAAGAGATAAAATGGAATAATTTTATTTTCAATTTCGGTGACCTTACTGTAGGGTGAATTCCATCTCTCTAAATTTGTAGAAACAGCAGAAATGACAGGCATCTCCACCGTGGCCCGTGTTTCCAATACATGCTCCTGCATCTATGTACTCGCTGATTGAGTTCCATTGATTTTTTTTACCTCTTCAAGGCAGCATTTCCATAAAATGACGTCCGATGCATTTCCACTAGGAAGGTGTCACCTTTGTGATGCTAAAATTTTAAAATAATGATAAAACTTTGGCAGTCTTTAATATTATTAAAACCGTTATACGAATCAATAGTATGCCTAAAAATCATGTAAATTTACCTTTTCTTGATAAGTGTTTAAAGAGTATTACATTCCAAGGCCGTTGATTATTCTTTTTTTTATCCACGTATTCTTTGTTAGATTACAAAAATACAAATTGAAGGTTATCTATTCAAAGCATCCGTTGTTTACTTGTGTGAAGCTGACACGCTCATTTGATAGCTTTATACCCTATAATGACAATCTCCTTAATGGAATACCAGCCATTAGGCTCTGTTCAGCTGTTTTAGCGATGCACTCGTGATTTTCGTGAAATTGTCACACTTTTTCACATAACTTCATAGTGTCTTGGGTTTTCGTCACGTTCTTTCCCGAAAGATCAAATTTAACTAGAATTCGACAGCTTCTTATCGTTGGTATTTTAAGGTTTCAATCCGAAAATAGCTGTGGTTTATAATCTCAGTTTCTCAGTTAATTTTGTTTGCAGAGAGGTAAATTTTTTTTTTCAGAAGTCTCATTCCTTCATTGTTGTCTGTATCAAAACTTGTATCTAGTTTTACGTATTTTCCAATGTTTCTTCTTTCCCCTGGTTCTTTCTTTGACCCATATTTTCCCTTTTCTTTATATATTCTTTTAACCGAATATCCACTCCATATGTAAGGCTTATAAATAGAACTAGACAAAAATAACGAGGGAAAGAGAGAAAAGCGAAAGTGGAAAATGTCTTGAGGAGTAAGATACAGTAGGAATATGATAATATCATTAGAATATCCGGTTTGCAGAATTAGTACCTCAGCAAATAATGCTTTGCTGAAATATCAGGTTTCGTTTAAAAGACAAAAATGTAAAAAAATGCCAAAATTGAAAATAAAGATGTAAAAAAAAATACCAAAATGTAAAAGAAATACTAAAAATGGCGTGTTCGGTATGGTCTTGACCTGCCACCTCTGTGGCCACGACTTCTATTCTCGGGCATTCCGCTGAAGGTTAGATATGTGTATTTCGTGTGATAGAAGTTCACTCTTGACGTGGTTCGGAAGTCACGTAAAGCCGTTGGTCCCGTTGCTGAATAACCACTGGTTCCATGCAACGTAAAAACACCATACAAACAAACTAACTCCATATGAAATTATTATCGCACTTTCTTATTAATAATTTTAATGTTTATTTGGATTTCCTTATTATTGCAAACTATTTTTTTTTTTTTAAATTCATCCACATGCTGAATTCCTTTATTTGGTTATAATAATAATAACTGCATCACCCCTTGTACGCAAAATTAACCCTAACCCAACAATTTTTATTAGTCTCCCCACCCGGGGGGGGGGGGGGTCGTCGCCGTAGCTGGGAGACTCGTAATTTGGCCTCGGCGCAAATTTTTATCAAACTCCTGTCACTCTAATCTACTCTGAAAGTTTCTAAGAATTTCCATTAGTTCACCGTCGGCGCACCCTGTCAAAAGCATTTTTTGGGAGTCGGGAGAATTAGCATGGCGTTTTATGGTCTTTCCTCTCTCTGCATTTTTCTCTTTCCCGTTTTCGTTGCGCCGCCATGTTTATTCATTCCGTGTCCTGAAGTGGACGAAAAATAGTCATTGCTTTATGAGCGATCTACACCATTTGCTCGTCGTATCGCGATTATATAAGCGCCAGTCCCTGCTAATTGATTCTTGTTTTTTTTTCTCTCTCTTTTTTTACATTTTTAGTATTATTTACATTTTTGGTATTTTTTTTTAAATTTTGGTAATTTGAGTTTTACATTTTTTTTTTTTTTTTTTTACATTTTTTGGTGTTTTTTACATTTTTTGGAAAAAAAATTCTTCATTTTTGGGAGTTTCAATTCATTTTTAGTTTTTTTTTCCATTTTGCTATTTTTTTACATTTGGTATTTTTTACATTTTTAGTTTTTTTTTTTTTACATTTTTGACATTTAAAAAAATTTAGGCGTTTTTTTTTTCATTTTTGGGACTTTCATTTCATTTTTAGTATTTCTTTTACATTTTGGTATTTTTTTACATTTTTTTTTTAATTTTGGCATTTTTTTACATTTTTGTCTTTTAAACGAAACCTGATATTTCAGCAAAGTATTATTTGCCGAGGTACTAATTCTGCAAATCGGATATTCTTATTATGATATTATCATATTCCTACTGTATCTTACTCCTCAAGACATTTTCCACTTTCGTTTTTCTCTCTTTCCCTCGTTATTTTTATCTAGTTTTCTTTATAAGTCTATTCCATTATCATCTGCATCTCCCGTCGGCTGATACTGATGATGATTCTGATGCTGATTTGCCATGTGATGATGATACTGATTATCGAGATGATTCTGATGCTGATTCTCGTAATGATAACTTTGATGCCGATTCTCGAGATGATAATTCTGATGGTGATTCTCGAGATGATGATTCTGATGCCGATTCTCGAGAAGATCATTCTGATGCTGATTCTCGAGATGACTCTGATAATGATTCTCGAGATGATAATTCTCATTATGATTCTCGAGTTGAATCTGATGCTGACTCTCTAGAAGATCATTCTGATGCCGATTCTCGAGAAAATTCTGTCTTTGATTCTCGAGATGATGATTCCGATGCTGATTCTCGAGAAGATTCTGATCATGATTCTCGAGATGATGATTCTGATGCTGATTCTCGAGATGATGATGATGCTGATTCTCGAGATGATTCTTATGATAATTCTCGTGAAGAATCTGATACTGACTCCTTCGATAATAATTCTGATGGCGATTCTCGAGAAGATTCTGACATTGATTCTAGAAATGATAATTCCGATGCCGATTCTCGAGATGATTCTGATGCTGATTCTCCAGATGATTCTGAATGCTGATTCTACAGATAATAATTTTAATGCCGATTTTCTAGATGATAATTCTGACGTTGACTCTCGAGAAGATAATTCTGATGCCGATTCTCGAGCCGATTCTGATGCTGATTCTCGAGATGAATCTTCTGCTGATTCTATAGATGATAATTTTAATGCCGATTTTCTAGATGATAATTCCGACGCTGATTCTCGAGTCGATTCTGATGCTGATTCTCGAGATAATTCTGATGATTGTATTCTCGAGATAATTCTGATGCTGATTCTCGAGATGCTAATCCCGACGCTGATTCTCAAGCCGATTCTGATGCTGATTCTCGAGATGATTCTGATGCTGATTCTCGATCTGATGATGATGCTGAACCTCGAGATAATTCTAATGCTGATTCTCAAGATGATCCTGATTATGACGGTTCTGTTGCCCGTTCTCGAGATGATAATTCTGGTGCTGATTTTCGAGATGATAATTCCGATGCCGATTCTCGAGAAGATTCCGATGCTGATTCTCGAGATGATTCTGATGATGCTGATGCTGCCATCTGTGAGACGATTCCCCCTGGGGGACCGATCTGCATCTTACCCAGGTATCCCATTGTCGGGGAATCGTCTTGAGGACCAGATCTAATTGACGAAAATGACGTTAGGGTTCGAAATGAGGAGGGAAAAATACCAAAAGATAACGAAATGCACTTGGGGAAATGAGAAGAGAGAGAGAGAGAGAGATGAGAGAGATAGAGAGAGAGAGAGAGAGAGAGAGAGAGAGAGAGAGAAGGGGGGGAATGTCTCCTGAATATGTAGGAATACTCAAGGGGGAGAAGAGAAAAATGCCTGTTTTTGAGAGAGAAAGAGAGGAGGATTCTCCTGAATATGTAGGAATAATCAAGGGGGAGGAGGCTGAAGAAATCGGGAGGAGAAAATGCCTGTATAACGGAGAGAGAGAGAGAGTCCCTAAAATAAACTATGAGAATGAAAAGATGCATCCTGATTGTTTTTTTGCAAGGGTATATATATATATATATATATATATATATATATATATTATATATATATATATATATATATATATATATATATAACTAGGAACTTCTCAGTTTTCATACGAGAAATAAGCCGGTTCTTCGCCAGCGCCACTCGGGAAGAAAAAAATGATCTTTTTCTTTCCTGTGCCACTGAGGGAAAATATTATGAAACATTCACCAAGGAATTTATGACAAGAGACGGCCTTAATAGCTGCAAGGAAAGTTGATGATGCAGTTGTGTTCCTTGCTCGCCTGCCTGCCTGACTGCCTACATTCTTTCTCTCTCTCTCTCTCTCTCTCTCTCTCTCTCTCTCTCTCTCTCTCTCTCTCTCTCTCTCTTATCATAAGCAGATATTTTCTTCCCTCGATTTCTACAACTCCTTACATTCTGCTTCATATTCAGGAATCAGATGTTCTCTCTCTCTCTCTCTCTCTCTCTCTCTCTCTCTCTCTCTCTCTCTCTCTCTCTTATCATAAGCAGATATTTTCATCCCTCGATTTCTACAACTCCTCCTTACATTCTGTTTCATATTCAGGAATCAGATGTTCTCTCTCTCTCTCTCTCTCTCTCTCTCTCTCTCTCTCTCTCTCTCTCTCTCTCATTTTAATGTTCAGGCCTATCTCTTCCATCGAAATAACTTTTAATTATACCAAAACTTAACAGGCTATTATGCTCTACACAGAAATAACAGTAAAACAAAATAATGCAATGAAAATTGCTGAAAGATTTAATGAAGATAAAAATGAAATGGGTTAAAAACTTGAACTGCATTTTTTACGGCCTGAAGTCTAACCTACTGAATTTTTTTTAAGGAAACTGAAAAAAGAGGAATAAGTGAAATGAAACCTATTTGAAAAAAACTGTCGTCATTTTCGGTTATTAAAGTGTGTATACGAAATTTGTTCAGTGCTAAGACAAATGCGACATCATTTGGAAATTGTGAAAGTTACGAGAGAACGGCTTTGTCGATTAAAAGATTAGAAAATCACCAATGAAACAAAGGTTACATTAATAACATGGTATGGAAGCTACAATAACACCTAGCAGGCCGCGTCCAAACTTCGTACGTCGCAAACATCATATTATGTAGTGACAATTTGTCATTAATTAAAAAGTTACTCTAAATTGCACGCGGATGCTAGCTGTTGCATGCTATGAATGGCAATACCTGTACTCTAGGTTTTGTAACCAAGGAAAGGTTTCACACATCACATTTAGGTGGGTACTTCCGAATTTGGTAATTAACAGGACATGTTCCTTTAAATTTAAATAGGCTTGTGTCACCTACATGCTCGATACACCTAGTATGCGCTGTGTTTTTAGTAGTTATTAATGATTTTTTTATTGTAAGTAACGTGGTATGCATTCAAATATTTATTTTGAATGTGTGTACAGCGCCGATAGCCCACTTTAAGTTGTAATAAAATTGAAAGTACTGAAATGAGACTGAAAATAGCAATGTGAAATTGAAAACAGTAAAATGAAATTGAAAATATTAAAATGAAATTGAAAAAGCAAAATGAACTGGAACAAATACTATTTAATTGAAAATAGTAGAATGTAATTGAAAAGTAAAAGGAAATGGGAAAAATGCTATTTAGTTGAAAAATAGTAAAATGAAACTGAAAACAGTAAAATGAAATTGAAGATAGTAAGATGAAATTGAAAAAAAAGTAAAACGCAACTGAAAACAGTAAAATGAAACTGAAAATATGAAGATAAAATTGAAAAAGGTAAAATGAAACTGAAGACAGTAAAATGAAATTGAAAATAGTAAGATGAAATTAAGAAATTAAAATGAAATTGAAAATAATAAGATGAAATTGAAAAGAGTAAAATAGAACTGAAAACAGTAAAATGAAATTGAAAATAGTAAGATGAAATTGAAAAACAAAATAAATTTAAAATAGTAAGTTGACATTGAAAAAATTAAAATGAAATTGAAAATAGTAAGATGAAATTTAAAAAGTAAAATGAAACTGAAGACAGTAAAATGAAATTAAAAACAGTAAGATAAAACTGAAAAAAAGTAAAATGAAACTGAAAACAGTAAAATGAAATTGAATATAGTAAGATGAAATTGAAAAAAAGTAAAATTATATTTAAAATAGTAAGATGAAACTTAAAAAAGTAAAATGCAAATGAAAATAGTAAAATGAAATCGTAAATAGTAAAAAAGTAAAAACGCAAAATAACTTGATGTTGCCGTCACTTTTGATGGAACATGTGTACTACATTGGTACACAAATAACTGAAGCCTGAAGGCAGTGTGTTAGACACGCACTTACTAAGCCCAAAGGCTTCGGAATGTCGAGGAGTTAGTGGCTGACGTAAAAATACCCCCATTAACCACCAGCCCTGCCCTAATACGAGGTCAACACCACCACCCGAGCACAGAAGTTTTCTCCTCAACCTCCTTGGTTTATGCGATAGACGTGAATGAATTTTTTCTTTCTTAGGACCCTCATTTATTCTGGGCTATAAGGATTTTATGTCCGTTCGACTTAGGTTGACTTTTTTTTTTTTTTTTTTTTTTGTAAAAAAAAAATGTTTTACATTCCGGATTCCGATACGAATTCCAAATATTGATGCGTAGTGTGAACGTAGAATGTCGGAGTGGAATACATTATGAACGAGGTGGACATAGGAGATAGCTTCAATAATTATACTTTCCACCGAAAGCCACAAATTCAGAATAGGTATATATTTAAAGACTGAAATTCCCAGTCCAAATTTTCCAGTTGTCTTTCTCCAGTTTCAGTTAGTTTTTCGGTAACTACCGTGATGAGAACGGCAATGATAATAATCATCAAAAGTTTAAGATTCCGTTTGCATAGATTTTCGGTGAAGGTTCATCACCGACTGGGGATAAATATATACCGGAAAATGCGACTGTCATTAACTTCTCATTTCCGCTTTTCTGAAGCTCCCTCGAATTCGCAGCGTTTTGGGTCATTTTCCGTTTCCGGTCCCAAGTCGCGGTCCTTAAGAAACTCCTTTTTTCTCGCATTCCTGACAAACTAGCAGGCTCATTTTAAATCACAAGTGAAACTTAACTCATTTTAAATCGTCGTAAGCGCCTCAGTGGCGTGGTTGGTATAGTGTTGGCGTCCCACCTCGGTGGTCGCGGGTTCGAGTCTCGGCCATTCCTTTGAGGAGTGAGAGATGTGTATTTCTGGTGATAGAGGTTCACTCTCGACGTGGTTCGGAAGTCACGTAAAGCCGTTTGGTCCCGTTGCTGAATAACCACCGGTTCCATGCACCGTAAAAACACCATACAAACAATCATTTTAAATCGTAAGTGAAGCTTAACTCACTTTAAACCATACGCCTAATAAACTTATTCTAAAGCAGATCCCCCGTAGGGCGGGCAGGATGGGGTAGTGCCGTCAGTGCGCCTCGTGCGCCTCACTGTAAGCATTACTTAAGGTTCTTTTATAGCACTTACGTTCAAACTCTCTTTCTTCCACTTGATCCATAGTCTAACTGCAATGTTTTCCTCCTGTTACACTTCTCAAACATTTTTGCTTACTCGGGGAGTAAACCTACAAACTACTTTGTTGTTGTTCTTGTTTTTGTTGTTGTTGTTGTTGTATTAGAAAAAGGTGTTTCACGTTGAGTTAAAGATACAGGAATTTTAGGATAGGATATTTATGATTTATTTATTAGAGTGAAAATGTAAAAAATAAATAATATGCATATTAAGCAGCACAGAAAATTTATTTCTTATAAAATATAGCGTATTTTTTTCTATTTTCTTAGGTGACACAACGCTCTATTTGACCATAGATTTAGCACGCGTCTCGAGTAAGCTGGAGGCCGGATCACGCCTTCTTACTGTCAGTTCCTTTTCAGAGCTAAATGACCTCTTAAGTCCCAGCGCTTGGTCTTGAGCCTAAATTTTATATTCAATTTAAAGCGGACTCTTTGTGAATTATGCATCTAACGAACTCTGTTTCATCTCCATCTATATTTTTTTTTATTATATAAACATAATTTTCCTAATCAAGTCCTTTTGAATTCAGAGTTCCTCAAGGAGCCTCATTAGGTATATTCAAGCTTTCTCTGGCTTGTGCCGCATGATTTTATTAGGTTAAAACTCTCCCTTTTTTATAGAGACGTGTCCCTCGACAAAGTAGTAATTTGCGGTGTTTCAAGATCCCATGCATTCGTTTACGAAAACTGCCCAAAACTTGTATATAAATAGATGAATTGATGATGTAATTACTATTTCATTTCTCTAATTTCTCCAAGGCACGTTTATTTTATCAGTCAAATATTTGTAGGATGGAATTCCGCTTATATCTTCTTCTTTCCCAACGTTATCCCTACATCAAGGGGTCGGTTGCCTGATGCGTCTTCTCCTCCACCGCCTTCTACATAGGCATCATCCTCATATACCAGTATGCTCCAAGTATCTCTCTCTCTCTCTCTCTCACTTCCAATTATTTGTTGGTATATAAACATGCACAGAAACGCACAGTATATAATGTAGATATAAATATATTATATATATATAGTATATTATAATTATTATATAATATATATTATATATCTGTATATTGTATTATATATAATTTTTAATAGTTTATATTATATGTATATATATATGTGTATTGATATTTAGTGTGTTTACATACATATTATATATATATAGATCTTCCAGGCTGCATATATGAAATTCCTTGCAAAAAATGTGATAAAGTCTATTACGGACAAACCGGTAAATCTCTTTCACAACGTCTCAAACAGCATCAATATTCTGTGAGAACTGGGCAAATATCGAATGCATTATTCGTATATATGAGAGATTTAGACCATCCTATTAATTGGAGTCAAGCAAGAGCCTTAATCCCATGTAATGACACAGTTAAAAGGAATATCATTGAATCTTGTTTCATCAAGTCAAATAATGGAAATGTTCTAGATTTAAGTCTTGGTTTATTTAAACTTGATGCTTTCATAATGAAAAAAGTTGTAGATAAATATAAGCAACAAAATTAATATATTCAGTTTTTACATGTTTTGGACTGTAAAGAAACTTTGTAATTTCGGTTAAGGGTCAATCTGTTTAGGTTTGTGACCGTGTGATATCCGATAATCCTGGATTATCTCTTTTAATTTTTACCCTTTGACAATTAACCATCTGGTTTTCTTGATCTTGGGTTGTACCTGAGACCTTTCTCTCGAATTGTACCTCGTTAACTCCTTGACAATGTCTGAGTAAAGACGAAAGCGCTTGGATTTCTGACTATCATTTTCCTGTGGAATTCGCTTACATATATATATATATATATAATATATATAATATATATATATATATATATATATATATATATATATATATATATATATATATATATATATATATAGTGTGTGTATGTATTGTGTAGTCCTTTTTTCTCGCATGTGTAAAAGTCGTGTTCACTTCCGTTAATATATATTTGTTGTGGGGTTCTGTGTCCGTTATTGTATTTATCTTAGTGTGAATGAATTGAATTTCCCTCTGGAGTTCTCTTTTTTTATGTCATTTTTCCGCGACATTTAATTTTCGCAATGCTACACAGATTCAGATTCTTTTAATCTTTTCCCAGCTGTTCATTCGCGTTTTCTCCCCCTATTGTTATTTTGCGTTTCTCCTTTTCCCTTTGTTATTAAGGTTTTTGTTTCGTGATGGCGTTCGCTTGTTGCAAGCCGTTTTGCGTAAGGTAATAGCTGGTCCTCATTTCTAGGCGTGTTGCTTGAATGCATTTTCATGCAATAGGTATTGTTGCCAAACGAACGTTAGAATTTGAACAACTATTGCTGTTGTTGTTGTTGTTGTTGTTATTATATTAAACTTGTTGTTGTTGTTGTTGTTGTTTTTAGATTAAACTTGTTGTTGTTGTTGTTTTTTAGATTAACCTTGTTGTTTTTTTTTTCTCTTTTTTTAGATGAAACTTGCCTCGTATCTTCACGGTTTCACCCCTGAACGAAAACTATGTTGTATTTTTATCCCGTGAAAGAGAACTTGGGCCCATTTCCGAATATTTTAAAGTGGGATATTTACGTAGCTTTGTTCTGCCGGGTTATTTAAAAGTATGGGCCCATTTTCCATTTGTTTCCTATCTTTACAATTGTTGTTTTATCTCTCTCTCTATTTTTTTTTTTTTTTTTTTTTAGTATTCACCCGCTCTCAAAGGTAAACCTCAAAGTGGGTGAAATTAAAGTAAATTGTTGACAGGGTACGTGTAGTTAAACCGCTTTTGTTCAACACGTATGGTCTATAGTATATGACATTGGATGTTTTTATTTATTTATGTATTTATTTATTTATTTATTTATTTTTAATAATTTTTTTGAGTTAGGTCCTAAATTATAATATAATTATAATATTATATATATATACTATTATATATATTATATAATATATATATTTTTTTTTTTTTTTTTTTTTTTTTTTTTTTTTTGTTTTTTTTTTTTTTTTTTTTTTGTTATTGGTCCTAAAAACATTTTCCCAAATGAAGACTTATATATCGACGGGGTCAACATCCTGATAGGTTTAATTTCCTTGGTTGTAAATGACGAGGAGAAATCACCTGTTCCAATCACGAAAGGAAATTTGATTCGATTTTTGTACCCGGATGTCCTTTTTCGGGTAACAAGTGACTGTGCTGGAGGCGGACTTCCCTACCATGTCCTCTGAGAACAGGAAAAGGTAAGGATGTTGTCACAACGAAGGATATTGCTATTTTTATTACACATTGCCGTCATTTCCTATTAAATTCTGGCGTTATATTTATAGCAAGATCGAGAGACATTCGTTAAAGATAAAGTTAGATTTTCAATGCCATTGTTGCTCATTAATTGTAATATTTAAGCATCGACGTCATATTTTACAATGAATTTATGAAAAACCGGTACAAAGTATGGAAGCAAACATAATTTTTGAATTATAGCTTACTGTTAGTTCCGAAATTGCCAGAGAGAGAGAGAGAGAGAGAGAGAGAGAGAGAGAGAGAGAGAGAGAGAGAGAGAGAGAGAAAAGTATATAAATATATGTGCCATATTTCATTTACACCTTGGATCGAGGTACGATCGGTATGCTTTGTCCCTTAATCAATTTCCGTGCCGTCAATACAAAAATAGTTTATTGAATTTATCGGAAACGTAAACCTTCCGTATGAGAGAGGGATGATTACGGATTGTGGGTCCTCTCTCTCTCTCTCTCTCTCTCTCTCTCTCTCTCTCTCTCTCTCTCTAACATGTCAGAAGCAGGAATTTATTTAAAATATTGGCTTTCGTACATTCACCTGAAACTATCCTGAAATATTTATGTAAAAGATAAAGGCTTGAATTACAGATTTTGTTTTCTGTAGAGAAAGCTAAACTTTTTAAAAAATAACAAGGGTATTTTATTAAATAAATTTACCCCGTTAGTTCCGACATGTGAGTTTTGAAAGAGAAAGGAAATAAAAAGAATGAGTAAATGATCATTGAAAGATCTTTCTTTCAAGGTATTTCTGTTGTCAGTCTTTTTTTAATTTATTTTTTATTTTTTATTTTATTTTTTTAGGATTGGATCATCTGTTTGGGAGGTGAAAATATTTACCATAAAATCATAATTGGTGGTTTTTACGGCCATAGTTTTTGTGACGCAACGTGTTGGAAAAACATTAATCTCTTAGTGAAAGTTCCTGACTTTTTATTTTATTTATTTTATTATTTACTTATCTTTATTGAAACGAATTTCGCGAGACTCCATAGAAAGGAAATGAAGTGAATTCGGTAGCGTTTAGCTTTGCTTCTAGTATAGTTTTTGACGGATATTTTTCATCTTTTACCAATTTTTTTGTCATTCTTTGACTTTCGATTTAGTTTTGTTATCTCTTTGACCTTTCGACCTCTTTCTGAACAGTCTTGTTTTATTGGCCGTCGGCTTTGTTTTCATTTAATATATTTATTTATTTATTGTTGTTATTTTTTGCTCTACTTGTCATTTATAGGTCTTTGGTTACTGTGGTTACCATTCATTGACCTTTGACTTTTTTGTTTCGTTGGCTTTGGATTTTTTTGGGGGGAAGAAAATGGCTGTTAATTTTCGTATTATACCACTTATTTGTTATTTTTTCTTCGCTTTGTCACTATCTATTAGCTGTTCGCTTTTGACTTCTTTTCATCATCTTTGGCTTTTGAGTTGAAACCACGTGGTAATGGATGAGCCCCATGTGCAGAAGATTTCTAAAACGAATCGGATCTAGCCCAATTGCTCACCCACAACGTGGGTGAACTCTCTCAAATTCCTTTAATTTTGAGTTCCTTCCTAAGACGGGGATGACCTCCATGTGATTAAAATAAACGTTGTAGATTAAAGCCGTATTCGTTTATCTATAAGTTAAGATGATCAACCAATATTCTTTTCAGCTAGGAAGCCTATTTCACAGTTTATTTTGTAATATGTTACGGGTGAGATTAGCTAGCTAAGAATAACCCTAACATTGCTGTCACATACTTTGGTAGGTTAGGGTTTGTTTATTATTGTCCTTTGGGGAATTATTCTATAAGCCTGTACAGTACATAACAGATTATGGGAATTAGGCTGATTAACGTAGCAAAGACTTGATTGAGAACTGGGTTTCTTCATACACCAGTGAAGTACAAAGCCTGGTGGTGTAGGTATGTAATCTGTTCTAAATTGCATTTCAGGTTCAATGGAAATTGATATATATATATATATCTATATATATATATATATATATATATATATCTACATCTATATAGATATATATATATCATACATACATACATATATATATCTATATGTGTGTGTGTGTATAATATATTATATATAATATTGTAGTATGTATGTATGTATATATCTATATAGTTTATGTATGTATGTATGATATATAATATTATAGTATATAGATATATATATGTATATATATATATATATGTATGTATATGTATGTATATATATATATATAGATATATATATATATATATTCTATATATTATGATATAGATATATATATATATATACATATATATATAGAGAGAGAGAGAGAGTTAAGAGAGAGAGAGAGAGAGAGAGAGAGAGAGAGATAGATATATATCTAAATAGATATTATATATATATATATTATCATATATATATATATATATATATATAGATAGATATATACACACACACATATATATAAATATATATCTATATAGATAGATAAATATATATATATATATATAATGTATATACGTGTGCTTAAATTTGCATACCTAATGCAAAAACTTAGGTAAAGGACTAAAAGAAAATCAGGTACTCAGCATCTTATATATAAATATGTATATATTATATATATATATATATATTCTATATTATAATGATATTAATATAATATATATAGAGAGAGAGAGAGAGAGAGAGAGAGAGAGAGAGAGAGAGAGAGAGAGAGAGAGAGTGTGTGTGTGTGTGTGTATAAATAAATGTCTATATATATATGTGTGAGTGTGTTTGTGTGTGTATGTGCTAAGTAGTTCTATAAAATATGTTTGTGCTCAGTGGTTATTGTCATGGTCTGTAGTTTAATATTCACCCAACGGATCTATTAAGACCCATCATTTACGTAACCTACTTTCTTGTATCTTTCTCTATGAATTTTATTCAGATGGATTGTTTGCACCTTGAATTTAAGATGACTATATTTCGAAAACTTTTATCACTGACTATACTCTGTTTTTTTCCATCTGTCCACCCGCCTGTGGTGTTTGCGTATGGTAACACTACGTCCTGGGCTTTAGATAGTTACGCTATGTGTAAGTTTTAGGTAAATAAAAGGATACCTGGGTGTACATTTCCAACTGAAAAGTGTTTTAATTTACTGTATGCGAATTACACCGTTAATATTCGAAATAGGATATTGTTATTATTGTTGAATGTAAGCTGAATGTAACTATCTAAAGCTTGGGACGCAGTGTTACCATACGCAAACACCACAGAGTAACACCTGAGGACATATTGTAATCCTTTCACTGTTCTTTCCATCATGCGTTAATTTTTTGCAAGTTTCTAATTCATTTATGTCCTTTTATTCCTTAAATGTATTATAGTAATAATATTGTTCAGTTCAGTGGAGTGTAGGGATTCATACTTTGTTTTTCAAGCTGCCATCTTCTGTCACGTTCCAAGTTTGCATGACGTCATCATCGGCATCCCATTGACGTCATATGCGTTTTGTTAGAGTTGAATTGATTGGTTGTCAGCGCTCGGAAATGGCAGTTGTTGCCCAAAAATTCAACTCGAATCATTTTGACCAACTTGCAACGATTGAAGAACCGCAATGCATGTGTGTGAAAGCACAGCTTTACTTGGCGGTTTTGGTGTCAAAGTTTGTGTCGAGGCTGTTTTCAAGAACAATGTTTTTTTTTTCTTTCTTTCTTTAAGGTTACCCCCTCAAAACTCGATGAAACATTTCCACTCATTTTATTAGAGAGAGAGAGAGAGAGAGAGAGAGAGAGAGAGAGAGAGAGAGATACAAGGAGTTACAAGGATTAAGATATTTCCAAGACTTGTTAGTCCATCCGTGGAGACATCGTATGCGCCCTTATCTCTAGGAGCAGGTTTTAGAGAGAGAGAGAGAGAGAGAGAGAGAGAGAGAGAGAGAGAGAGAGAGAGAGAGACTTCAACCTCTCTCTCTCTCTCTCTCTCTCTCTCTCTCTCTCTCTCTCTCTCTCTCTCTCTCAGAAATCAATTTATGGAATTGAAACTAGAGGAAATTTGAGTGTATTTTTCTACTATTACTTAGTTCGGAAAGAATTCACCTTTCCTTATGACACTTTTCTCATTTGATAACAACGAATCTAAAGCTTTAAGTTATGCCTTTATAACCAATCTGTCGGTGGTTGGCTTCACAAAGTAAGAAAGCTATATAACCACTTGTTTGCAGAGCATCTTCAAGGGGAAGAAGTTGAGTAGATACTCTTATAGTCTACTGCAAAACTGACGTCTCGAAGAAGTACTTCCACTTGGGAGTTAGTGGGGATAATCGGTGTTTTCCCGTAGAAGATAGACGTTTACGAGCCTCTCTTAAAATAAAGTAATGACGGCGTGTGCAACGTAGAAACTAAGCATTAAGGATCTTTTATGAACGTGTAGTCAGCTAAGTTAGTGTGAGCCTTCCTGTTTTACGTATCGAGTCCATAAATTTTTTTTTTAATTGAATGGTAAATCTTCTTAGCCTCCCTTTTTAATGAAAAGTTAAGTCATCGCCGAGAGCTTATAGAGCGTATTACAATATTTTTTGAATGGCAAGTTATTTTTTAAAAGACATTGTGTTCACTAAGCGTTAATGCTTTTATTAATATTTATGACCCCTTGAGAGAGAGATTTATTTTTTATTTTTCCAGAGTCTTTCATAAGAAAAATGTAACTTGTCTGGTATTTTTAAGCTTTATAAACTTTATTCGATTATGAATTAATTGTTGATAGTTTTTTTCTTTGTGATAAGTTAGTTCTCTAACGTGTAAAGTTTTCTTTTTTATTTTTTATATTTAAAAATCTGTTGTGTTTTTTTTTTTTATCAGTTTCTGTTTAGATGATATTAGTAAGGCTTTAATCACGCATATATACCGATGATAATCAGTGGATATGAAAGACTTTCAACGGGTAAGTATTAAACACACACTGGCCCAAACCATATAATTGAGTTAGTTCTAAATCGTTTCATGGTCATTGTATTTACAATCTGCCAATGTCCAGGGCTGCTTTCTCTGATGTTCACGCAAAAATTCTGTGAACAAGCGAGCGCTTTTTTCCGGTGTTATTTTCTTTCATAGAATTAAAAGCGGATATTGGAGAAAGTATTCAGTATATCTTCCTACTTTTAAAACACATCTGTGTTCAAAGACCTGATGAACCCTGTCTGCTGAATACGCTGTGCTTTTCTTCCCGCCCCGGTCTCTGCATTCATAGAGAGAGAGAGAGAGAGAGAGAGAGAAGAGAGAGGTGGGCGGTTGATATCTCTGCTATAAAACGTACCTCGGTTTCACTGTGCTTTCCAAGGACTGGCGAACTCTTTCCTCAAAAATTCGTCATGTTTTCGCCCTGGTCTGCGCGTTCGGAGTGGGAAAGGAAAAGTAGAGAGAGAGAGAGAGGGAGAGTGAGAGAGAGAGAGTCTTTGGCATGCGTTCCTCCTGACACCGCCTTCCGTTCCGTTCGACCATTGTGGGCGGCTGCTTTATCAGACTACTTTAGGGGAAGTTATGGCCTCCATATTACGTAGCTCATTATCGTTGAGGTAGTTTTATGCCGCTATGAAGCGACTACTAACTCATGTTGCTACCCAACACCACAAATGTCTCGGTAAATTGTGGTGGTGGGGGAGGAGGAGAAAGAGCGGGTTTGTAAACCAGGTTTTTATTTCATTATTTTTTTTAACTGGTTAGGGGCCGTTTATATAAAAACATTACTCTTTGTCGTGTATTCATGTACATGGACATTAATTCTCACTTATACTCTTCTATAAGTTTTGCATCATTGTTGTCAAGTTATAGACAATATTTCTTTATTATAATCGTCATTAAAGTTAAGAAATTTTTTTTACAATAAATGTAAAAAGTTGTTAAGGACCATTTTTCGTATACAAGTGTGCAAGGTATCTATATGACTTTTTAAAATAAATATATACAGTGTATATTTTGTATGATAATTGACACTTCCAAACATGAATAAGCATTAACACTGTTTGTTGACGTTTTCCACATAATTTTGGCGCGTATTTGTGGCGTAAAATTTCAAAACTTATATATTGTATGTTTTGCGTAACTGGGAACCATTCATTAACTGGAATAATTATGAACGTGTGCGATCGAACTTATTATTGATTCTCCGATAATTCTTAATAACCGACTGAATTTCAGAACTATCAGAGAATAACAATTTTAGGTTTCTGTGAAGGAACACAATTGTGACGGCTTTGTCTGTCCGCCCTCAGAGATTAATATACTACTGAGGCTAGAGGGCTGCAAATTGGTATGTTGGTCTTGCACCCACCAGTCATCAAACATACCAAACCGCCGCCCTCTAGCTTGAGTATTTTTGATTTTATTTAAGGTTAAAGTCACTTCTGGCACCGCTGTAGGTATACCAACAACACAGGCCACCCCCTGACCTTGACTGGGTTTCATGGGCCGCGACTAACAGTTTCATGGACCGTGGCTGAAAGTTTCATTCAGCATTATACGCTGTAAGTGTATGTACAGAAATGAATAGTCAACTAATTTCAGGTTTAATAGTTTTGCTTTTGAAATGAGTTATCGTGCTGCCAAGACAAGAAGAGGCCGGTCAGGAGACGTCCCGTAATAAACCTTCACGTAAAATCCTTTTAGTTGGAGGCGCGGAAGTGCGTATCCCCCAACCGAACGCCCTAATGGCGTAGGAGCCGGCAAGGAGAGAGAGGAACCTCCTGAGGGGAACGGTGTGTAAGACACCCGCAAGAGGAAATTTTATGGTAATGTATACAAGAGAAGGAGGGAGTTTACTTTTTAAGACTCCGCTACCGACGACAGCTAAGACGTTCAACCCCCCCCCCCCACCCCCCCAACCAATTCAGTCCTGCAGAACATCGCTCTTTCTCACTTTTCCTGCGGGACGACTGAATAATTGCGTTATAACTTCTCCTGGAATATTTTTTTACGGTTATTTTTCGAGTGGAGGTGAGGTAAAGATGTACTAACGCCTTGCGTATGATATGTGTTTACATCTTTTGAGTGTGTGTGTGTGTTTGTGTGTGTGTGTGTGTGTGTGTGTGTGTGTGTGTGAAGCTGCTATTATATACTGAGTTCTCTTCAAAGAGGCTTCATCCGGTTCTTCCATAATTCAGGCGCTACCCCATTGCTTGGGGAAGCAACACACATAGACAAACACACACGTATATGTATATATATATATATATATATATATGTATGTATGTGTGTGTGCACTGCATATATTGTGGGTTTGTTCGAATTCTAATATTATTTAGCATACAATAAGTGTTCACTATAGCACACACATCCCAAACAGGTTTTAGGCGAGGAAACGACTTGGCGCTCGTTTGGACCAGTGTTTGGCACGTAAATCCAGCAAGAGTCAAAGTTCTCCACGTCAAGTCGCTGACTTGTTTTCAACCTGTTAGTAATATGCAACCGGTATGATACCGGACGTACTTATGACATATTTTATTACTTTTAATATTTTGCCTTTTTTATCTTTATCATTTTGAACACTGCTCTCAACAGCCACATTTATGACATATTTTACTTTTAACGTTTTGCTTTTTTACCTTTATCATTTTGGTCACTGTTCCCAATAGCCACTGGAATGCTGTATATTACTCCTTTTCTGGTAAATTGTTATGACTCAAAACTCATAGCAAGTTTCCAGAAAAGAAGTAAAAGACAGCATTCAAGTGGCTGTTGAGAGCAGTGTCCAAAATGATAAAGGTAAAAAAGCAAAATGTTAAAAGTAAGATATGTCATAAATGTGGCCGTTGAGAGCATTGTCTAAAATGATAAAGGTAAAAAAGCAAAATGTTAAAAGTAAGATATGTCATAAATGTGGCTGTTGAGAGCAGTGTCCAAAATGATAAAGGTAAAAAAGCAAAATGTTAAAAGTAAGATATGTCATAAATGTGGCTGCATAGAGCAGTGTCCAAAATGTTAAAAGTAAGATATGTCATAAATGTGGCTGTTGAGAGCAGTGTCCAAAATGATAAAGGTAAAAAGGAAAAATGTCAAAAGTAAAATAATATTATGTCATAAATACGTCCGGCTTCATACCGGTTGCATATTACAAACTGGTTGAAAAAAAGTGAGCGACTTGACATCCAGAACGAACCTTTGACTCTAGCTGGATAGACGTATAAATCACTTGTCTAGAATAGAATAAGCGAATCGAATCGATTCAATTCAAGAAGAATCAACACGATTCTATGTGAACTTTTGCACCAAGCGATTCGGCATGATTTGAAATTTTCGATTCACTGTATGTAAACGGTTACATTGAAATCAATTTGGCGAATCAAGACAAATCATGAGTTGTGTTGATTCTTCATGAATTGAATTGATTCGATTCACTCGGGTAGACTGTTACGTACATTGAAATTAGTCTGGCGAATCAAGACGAATCATGAATCGTGTTGATTCTTCATGAATTGAATCGATGTTTGGGATGTGTGTGCAATATTTTTCCGACGTTTATCTATGTCATATTTTACTGCAGTGGGGACTCGCCCTAACATTTTCTTTATTTCTTTCTATCTTTCTTTAAATCTTCAGCTGAAAACACTTATGGACAGAACCAGCTGTCTTTACATAAATCCAAGAGGTCTCCAAATAGTAACCAGCCTAGAGAGAGAGAGAGAGAGAGAGAGAGAGAGAGAGAGAGAGAGAGAGAGAGAGAGAGAGAGAGAGCTATTTTAAAGAAAGGTGATAAATAAATTTGAGGACTCGTAGAGTTCCAAACAGGAAAAAACCGAGGTACTGAACGTTCCTTTATAAGTTTGAAACTCCTCTGCAAGGAAGATTAATGTCGGTCATAATAGCGAGTCATGACAAGAACCGGAATATCTTAAGAGACGTAGCGTAGAAGAGGCTATGATTGAAGCAGGTTGACAATGGTGCTTGAAAGCGCCTCAGTGGCGTGGTCGGTATGGTGTTGGCGCACCACTTCGGTGGCCGCGAGTTCGATTCTCGGTCATTCCTTTGATGGGTTAGAAATGTGTATTTACGGTGGTAGAAGTTCACTCTCGACGTGGTTTGGAAGTCACGTAAAGCCGTTGGTCCCGTTGCTGAATAACCACTGGTTCACGTAACGTAAAAACACAATACAAACAAAAAACAAAACGAAAATAATTGGTGGGTAAGGAGGGTGAAGTGATGATTGTACTACCTAGCTACGGCGAAGAAGATAACATTACGGAAATGTATGTAATTGAAATGAATTGTGATTAATTACTGCTATGATCTGAATTTAATAGCATCTGCTAGGTTGGCGTAAAGTTTTGCGTGAATATAAGAAAATGTTGTACCGAATAAATATGAAACTTTTCTTTTCTGTTTTCTTGTTTGAGGTGCATCTTCTTGATGGCGCCTCCTGAAGGCCCCATTTGCTTTGCATGACAAATGCAGCTATGCGTTTGTTGAGACGTCTGGGCCAGTGGCACAAGTTTTGCATAATCTTCAGTTATGTTAATATAATATATATATATATATATATATATATATATATATATATAAACATAGCTGAAGATTTTATATATATATATAATATTGTGTGTGAAAAATTGTTCAGTCAAGTTTTGTTAAATCGGTTTTAGTTTTATGTCAACGTACATGGGAGTTGCCCGAGCTTGGAGGGATGATTTGGGATTAGCAATCCAAGCTTAGAATTTTAGAAGCTATATACACACATTTATAAAACTGATCATTGTAAAAATCATATTCCTAAATTTGATCGGTAATTACCAAAGGCATGATTATATCTCAGGAAGCTGTTTTGATAAAAGTAGGCATTTCAACTAGAGAAAATTAAGTAAATTTATGTAAAGTACATTTCTTGTAAAGGAATTCTCTCCAGGAAATGCTTGCTTGATGCTAAATTGAGCTGTCTGTTCAGGTGACTGAGTGACTAATGTCCCTTTTCTCCCTTCGCTGAGTCCATCCATTAAGGGAGTCTTGCGTCTGGCAGACAGTCGCCTCAGATATATTCCTTGAAAACATAGTGGATCCTGAGCAGCTGATCCAGGTACGATAGTGACTACCCACCTGAAGAAGGATAATAATGCGCGAGCACCCGATTTACCATCTGTCTTTCTGCCTCCTGTCTTCCTGCCTAGTCTCAAGGTCTGGTACCCTGTTAATCTTTACGCCATTTCCTTACCATAGCTCTAGATTTTTGGCTATACGAAATTGAAAGTGCCATCAATACTTCGCACGCGATGCACTGTAAGCATTACCTGAGCGTCTTTGCAGGTCCTTGCAGCGTCCCTTCCGCCCTTAGCTACAACCCATTTCATTCCTTTTTACTGTACCTCCATGGATATTCTCTTTCTTCCATCTTACTTTCCACCCTCTCTTAACTAGTGTTTCGGTGTGTAATTGCGAGCTATTCCTGCTTTTTATTTTCAGTTCCTTTTCCAGGGCTGAATGACCTCATAGTTCCCAGCAATCGGCCTCTGTTCTAAATTTAGTAATCTGTATGTATTTGTTTTGCATCTTCCACTGATGGAGTCGATGTGGAGAGTGAGATCAACATCTTTCATAAGTATCAAAGTCCAGATAGGAATTTGTTAACGCTGGGTGCACTACGTATTACCAACGCTTTAGCTTTGATCACTAACGTCTGTTTAAAAAAACGATTTCTTTCTTAATGCAACAGAGAATATTCTATTTCACAGAGTCTGATTTCTTTATGGTCCTCGAGGTTTAGCTGTCTAAAAATCGTAATTCCAATTAGGCTACCAAAAAACATGAAAATAAAGGAGATTATCATTTTTGAGGGAGGTGAAAAGACAATGTGGTTTATGAAGATTTTTCTCATATATGTATTTTCTGTTTTTTATTGGCTGTCTTATAATGTCTTCCACTGCTAAGAACGAAAAGTAAAACATTGACAACGATGCGTTGTATGAATCAGTGTTAGCTCAGACAAGGAAGGTCTAGAGTAGAAGCAACCTTTCTAGTACCTGTCTGGAAGGTCTGGAGTAGGATGAACCTTTTTGGTACCTGTCTGGAAGGTCTAGAGTAAGATTAACCTTTATAGTACATGTCTAGAAGATCTAGATTAGGATCAACCTTTCTAGTACCTGTCTGGAAGGTTTAGAGTAGGAGCAACCTTTCTAGTACATGTCTGGAAGGTGTAGGGTAAGAGTAACCTTTATAGTACCTGTCTTGAAGGTCTAGATAGTACTTGTCTGGAAGGTCTAGAGTAGGATCAACTTTTCTAGTACATGTCTGGAAGGCCAAGAGTAGGATTAACCTTCCTAGTACCTGTCTGGAAGGTCTAGAATAGGATCAACCTTTCTAGTACATTTCTGGAAAGTCAAGAGTAGTGTCAACCCTTCTAGTACCTGTCTGGAAGGTCTAGAATAGGATCAACCTTTCTAGTACATTTCTGGAAAGTCAAGAGTAGTGTCAACCCTTCTAGTACCTGTCTGGAAGTTCTAGAATAGGATCAACTTTTCTAGTACATGTCTGGAAGGCCAAGAGTAGGATTAACCTTCCTAGTACCTGTCTGGAAGGTCTAGAATAGGATCAACCTTTCTAGTACATTTCTGGAAAGTCTAGAGTAGTGTCAACCCTTCTAGTACCTGTCTGGAAGGTCAAGAATAGGAGCAACCTAGAGTAAGATCAGCCTTTCTAGTACAGTTCTGGAAAGTCTAGAGTAGGATCAACTTTCCTATTACCTGTCTGGAAGGTATAGAGTAGGAGCAACCTTTCCAGTACATGTCTGGAAAACGTAACGAGGCTCAGAGATGACGAAAAGAAGAGTGATCCCACGTAGTAGTATGACTTGAGTAGTGTATGGAGTACTCAGGGTATAGTAATGAAAGTGAACTATCATTTCTCAAACCCAAAATAAAACATTAGAAAAAGGCATCATAATAAAGCACACATTTCTGAAGACTATTTCATTGATAGGTGAGCTTGAACTCCATAACCATCAATCAAAATCAATGAATGAAAGGGGTGACTAGAAAAAAAAGGGACCACAGTGACAAATTTAGTTTCCTAATTTAGTAGCGCTATTTGCATTATGAAGACTGAAATAAAGGTTACATTGTGTTCCGTAGCTTATAAATAGAGCAAGTGGGATATTGCATATCACTTTTTAAGTGCCAGGGTAAAAAAAGTTATGGGGATTTTTTTATTCTCTTGCCTTTGTTGTTCAATAATTTTCATTCCTCATTTAAGTGACAACAATTGTGTATAATCCAATAACCATTTTATTTACTTACATTTTTTGTGTTTTATATATTCATTGCTAAGCACATTTTACGAGAGAGAGAGAGAGAGAGAGAGAGAGAGAGAGAGAGAGAGAGAGAGAGAGAGAGAGAGAGAGAATTTTGTTTTGTTTTGCCAAGCACTGCTTGTTTCAGTCTTAAGTTATTGGTATTTTGAGAATATGTTGATTATCAGGTTTCGCAGGTTTTTAGCCTTTATAATATATATATATATATATATATATATATATATATATATATATATATATATATATATATATATACTATATATATATATATATATATATATATATATTAGAGAGAGAGAGAGAGAGAGAGAGAGAGAGAGAGAGAGAGAGAGAGAGGACTACATTTATACCATTCAGCATGAGAGACGCACAGGGACAGGCAGCCCAGTGAGGGCGGTATCATTTCCTCCTCTTCTGGTGAGCTGTCAGTCACCACAGTATATGTCAGAAGCAGAAGTCTCCAGCCTGCGACGCACAGGATACGGAGAACCGTCTTTTAGGGTGACAGCACGGGTGAGAATGAAGATTGTAGGGTGAATGGGTGAACTTGGTGGGAGAAATAACTTACTTGGTTATGGAGACAGTGAATCAGATGGTGAAAGAGGTGGGGGAATGGTATTTCGATCTGGTTTACTAGTGGCTAAGGAGTAAAGTTGGCTATGAATAGTACGTTTCTCTTCTTAAAAAAAAAAAAAAAAGTTTTACTTAGTTCGAAGCTGCTCCAGATAATGAAACAAACATGAAAATCGCTTCTACAATTATACTCGAACTACTGAATTGCCGGTGAATAATTTGTGAGAATATTTAATTATTATACGCAGTGGTAAACGATGTAAATGTTGGGAAAGTGTAAATCAGCAGATGAGTTTGCTGCTTTTTTTTGAAACAGAATCCCATGCGAAGTAAATGTCTTTTTTAACAAATAGTGTGTGTTTAATTGCCTTGGTGGTTACAACGTCATGCATGAATGATTGTACATGATTTACTGGGTGTTATTGCAATTTATTCAAAGGAAAACGAATTTTAATCAGGAAGATCCATGTTGAGTCATTTTTGTTGGAAAACAAACATCGTTATAGCGACACAATGTGCGTTTAATATATAACGTTACATGATCTGGTGGACGAGCTAATTCCCCAGAAATAAAATGGATCATGTTGATTTAAATAGCGTTGCTCATTTTACCTTAAGAAATTCATCCTTGTGATGGAACAGTTAAACATTATAGATTCTGTACGATGGATTATGTATTATGTATTATTTGTGGGCGAGTTATAATTCTCCCAGCGGATAATATAAATTATCACCTGAAACATTTTTTAACGATATCCTCCCATCCCTTGCTCTCACCTTAAAGAATGTAATATGTACTATTACAGCTCCTGTAAGGTAAATTACAGCTTCTGTAGTGGATGTTTATACACCATATATTTTAAAATAGTGACATCTTATGAAGACTGTATTCAAGACATCATTATAAGAGCAAGGAAAATTTAAGGCCACGTCAAATTGATTGATTATATTTATTCGCCTGTCATCGAAAGAAAGAATTATGAAAGGTGTCGCTACCACTTACTTTTGGTTCAGTATAATTATCTCGATATAGTATCATATTTCCGATCTTAGTAAGGAAACAGAAGAACTTCTCGATGATTGACGTTTTATAATGACACATTGTGAGTTATTTTCAACCAGTATTTCGATCTCTCGTCAATTGGTATCGGTAGCCAGGAAGTAGTGTTTTGGCTGACTGCGTGATGGAAGTGTAATCGTTTTATTAGCGTGTTTATTTATGAACGTCGATTTCGTAAGAGGTGCTGAATGCAATACCGTTTTGCAAGATGCTACGTATGTGTAAAAAATCACAGTAGATGCACGTGACTTCATTAAATAAGCGAATACCACAGGTAAATGATAGGCAGAAATCCAAGCGCTTTCGTCTTTGCTAGTGTAAACTTCTATTTTTGTTTCGTAAAGATCCAGAAGAACAATGAGTGTAACCATTAAATTGGATTTAAGATTTATTAATTATTTTTCAGATATAATTTTTTTTATTCGAACGGTTCGCTAACACAAGGACTTTAAAAGAGCGAGTGCTTTGAAGTCGTCATTAACAGGATTTAAAGAGTAGTTTTTTTTTAGAATTACAATTCCGAGACCATAATTATATCTGGGATGGTTAATCCCATTGTGTCTTGTTGGGATGTATGCTGATCGATGGCGGTGATTTGCCAGCTGATTAATCAGTAGATATCACTTTATTTAATGTTTCATCACCATTTGGCAGGATTTGAATGGGGTTGTAAAGCTTTGTTCTCTGCGCTTCATGATCGGATGATTATTACAAAGTGCTTTATTCCTGGCACTTTATGGCCAGAAAATTAATATAAAGTGCTTTATTGCTTGCACAGGCTAGAAAATCTGTATATAGCTTTATTCTTGGCACTTCATGACCGGAAAGTTATTATAAAGTTATTTATTGTTTGCACTTTATGGCCAGAAAGTCGTTATGAAGTGCTTTATTCCTGGAACTTTATGACTAGAAAATTATTATAAAGTGCTGCATTTCTTGCATTTCATGTAAATATATATATATATATATATATATATATATATATATATATATATATATATATATATATATAAAGGTATAAGCCACAAAGGAAAGTTTTTGTTTACCAAAGGTTTGAATGTGGTCAGTTGCCGCCCCGTATAATCCTTTAATTGTCTTGTCCCTGTGTCTGAGCAGTTGGACTTAATCTTTTTGTAAACCTCTTAAATTGTACCCATGTTTATGCTCGTTAGGGAAGGATACTAATTCTCCAGGTGTGTTGGATTCTAAGTACTTATCTCCTTGTAATCCCTATCTGTCACTTATACGACCCTTCCTTGTCCTCTCAGTTTCTCATATATGTCAGTCAGTCTGCTAGTTTCATTGTATTAGTCAGGATAGAGAATCCCGTCTCTAATACCATGGAATAGAGCCTGTCTGTAATAAAGATACATAACATAATATTAAGTAAAGAGATACACTTCACACTTCTCTCTTTTCAAAGGTAACTGTTTCTAAGTCATTTAAAATATGTGCCATACCTTTATGATGGGGTTTTCTCCCGACAGCTGGGGGTTTCTCCCGACACCTGGCATTTACCAAAGCGACCTCTTTCCTATCACAAAAGGAATGTCTCTCTCCCGCAAGTGCCTCAGTCGGTTAGACCTGTGACATTCGTACAAACAAATGTACATACTCGACACACCCCAAACTGCCCTGGCAACAGTACGGACAGCCTCCAGATTAAAAATGCTTACACATCAGATTCATTCATTCAAGAAGGCTGCCTCTACAGCTCAATCTGTTTCCAAGCAAGACATATGTAATTCACTAACACATCACACACTTGTAAGATATATATATATATATATATATATATATATATATATATATATATATATATATATATAGTTAGTTAGCATCACCCCTTCAATATGTACAAACGCTTTATTTTAGCAAATACAAAATTGGCCAGAAATGAGTATGTCTCATGAGCATCGCTCAAGGACGAATCAAAACATCTATCTTCAGTTAACAACGGCAATAACTGTAACGGGTACAAGTCGTCTGGAGCCGAATGCGACGATAAGGGCTGGATTCCCGTCCATCCTCACTAGTCCAGCGATACGATCTCATTTAAGGGGATCCGTTAAACACACTCCAAACAGATTCAAGTCAGCGCCAGTAATGATACACAAACAGGATCTCTAAGTCTCGCTGGCTCAATATTAACAACAATATCTTCGCGCCAATGCCGAGGTTACACTCCCTGAACGGGTTGGTGCTACTCGTACATATTAACATCCTGTTGTTTGCTTAATCCCCTGTGGTGCGTTTGCATATATATATATATATATATATATATATATATATATATATATATATATATATATATATAGATATATATATATATATATATATATATGGAGCCCACCAAAAACGGCAAACTATAGAAAGTAAATACTATATTTCAGAGGCTGCTGTTTCTCTCTCTTCAGGTAGGTATTGAATGAGAAAAGTTACAGGAAAGGTGGTTTTATACCAAGAGATCCATCCACAGGGAGTCGTTTAACTAGGTCGCCCTTGCTGATAATTTTTCTTAAATCTTCTTATATTTGTATATATATATATATATATATATATATATATATATATATATATATATATATAGTGCTGTGTTTCAGATGGATATGATTGATATATATATATATATATATATATAATATATATATATATATATATATATAAATATATAAAATCTATATATATAATATAAATAAATATTATATAAATATACATATAAATATATATAAATATTATAATATATATAGATATATATATATATCATATATATATATATATATATATATATTATATAATATACCTATATATATAAATATATATAAATATAAATATATATATATATATTTGTATTATATATATATATATATATTATATATATATAAAAGTATACTTAGATAGTTATCGATATGTTGTACGTACGCTTGCGTTTGCTTCTGGACGCTGTTCAGATTGACTGAACAAACTTAAAGCATCTTTTTTCCAGAGAGACTCGATTTTTGAAATGAAAAGAAAATGGTAACAACGAAGCCTCGAATTCTGTTTGCAAAGAATTATATCATCTGTACGAAACAATAATTTAGACGTGAGAACGCTCGCTCTTGGAATGACTGAATATCAGCACTGTTCCTAGAAATGCACAGACGTCCGGGATTTACACCGATCCAGCGGTAGAGATTCCAGAGATTCCTGGAAAATACTTCGTCCATGAAAATGCTTCACGCTCAAATACACTTGGTTGGAACAACTGGCATCCAAGTAATGCATCCTCAATGAAGCGAACCGACAGTATCCTTACTCAGTGTCTTTGGAAATACACAGATATAGTAGACGCCACTTAAGTTGTCAGCGTGTATATAAGAATGCACGGACAAGAGTGGTTATTTATTTATTTATTTTTTAATAATCAGGTATGTGTACAGTCCATGGATCAGTACAGCACAACACAAACATGCCCTTTCTTTCATGGATGCATATATACATACATACATACAGATATATTTATATATATACATATATATGTAGATAATATATAGTATATATATATATATGTGGTATGTATCTATTATCTATATGTTTATATATATTATAATATCTATATATATATACACACGTAGATGTGTACATACATGTATGTGTATGTATATATGTATATGTGTATATATACAAACACAACGACGAATGTATTTATTTATCGTTTTGCAGCTGCTTGTTAATGTCTTTATGCAGTATGTGATATTGCGACGTTCAACTGTATTTATGAGCTTAATATAAATACACACCAGGATGCTCGAGAGTATTGCACTGGATTATTAGGTGAAATATTCCTTGTTCTCTGTTATTTATGGCTTTCCGAGGCGAGATCTTTGCAGGAAGGAATTGCTTATGGGGGTTGGGGGGGGGGGGAGGTGGGCGGGGGAATTCGATATTTTGTAGTCTGTAGAAATTTTCACTCCACCGTAACCTTGATGGTGTGCGTTTTTTTTCTTTTGTTTTTTTTGCCAAGGATTTATACACGCGCGCGCGCTTGATTTTTTTCATTTTTTTTTTTTAGTTTTAATTTTTATACCGGATTGAATTTTTCATGTGTGGTTTTTTTTTCACTAAAGCTTCTGTGCCGCACTGAATATTTATTTTGTTAATGAATTATGATTTCATTGCTGTAGCGAATACTTGCTGGATTTTTTCTTTATGATTTCTCTGCCGCACTTATATATACTTTTGTTCGAAATTGAAAGATGAATCGAACTTTTATAGTACACACACACACACATTATATATATAATATATATATATATATATATATATATATATATATATATATATATATATATATATATATATATATATATATATATATATATATATATAATCTATATTATATATATAAATGGCTCGTAGGCTACCGCATTAATTAGTATATGTAGGTTTTTTCGAATTAAAGCTCCATACGGAATAAGTGTTAGCCAATTTTTTTTCAGTTATAATTTCAGTGCGGTAATGAATATTTGGGACTTTTTTTAGTATGATTTGTATGTCGCACTGAATAATTTTTTTTTTCTTTTTTAATTGTTAGTTGAAAGGAGCATCTGTCTCTAGTATATATCAGAGTTATGACAATGTCCCCGTAGACAATCGTCACTCAGAACACGACCGCTCCAATTCCGTCCAGAGCAGTGGAGCAGAACCATGCATAACATTTCGTAACCCCCCCCCCCTTTCCCCTCCCCCCTCCACCACCACCACCGACCTTACCCCAAGAACCCCCACGTGCCAGACCCAAACATACCAGTTTATTGAGATACAATTGACGAATTGGGTGATATGTCAATCCGGACATCAACCTCACAAGTTTATTGACAACTTCAAACGATGATTTCTATGTTGCCAAATAGATATGAATATTAATGTCGTGATAACTACGGTTGAAAAGGCTTATTTGTCCTTTTTTCCCTTACCTAAGAAGCTAAATATGACATACAGTGCTTCAGTTTCATTCAGAGTGAATTATTGCCTGCAAACCATTAAACTGTAAGGAAAACTTCTATAGGCTGGATACAAAATATAAGGCATGGTGTTTATTCATTATGGCCTAAGGTTGTAAAGATTTGGCTGAATATAGAAGCTGACTTAAACAACTGAATAAATGCAAAAGTAAATGTTATTGCCATAATAATGGGCATTCTTTCGGGAACGGAAAGTGCGTTTCGGAGAATACATGACTATCTCTTCTGGATTTCTGTATCCAAACAGGTATAAAATGAAGCCTCTGCGACTTACTGTATCTTCTTGTCTAACAAAGGAGACAGCCACCCCCCCCCCACCCCCTAGTCTGCAGACCCTATCCCAGCTGTTTTCCCTCTCCTTTGCACAAGATTTTCATGTAAATGGTTTCGTGAATGAAAATGGCACGCACAAATAATGAGGGTATTTTATGCGTCGCTTCCAGAGACAGAACGTCTAGTTATGCTCTGTTGTGAAGTGGGAGCTGTGCATAGGATATCCTGTGGAAGATGTCTTCTGGAGGAGTTAAATAAGATGATTCCTGAAGGAGTTACATACGTTGATTCCTAATGGAGCTTTATAGAATGTTTTCTGGAGGAGTTAAATAAGATGATTCCTCAAGGAGCTGTATAGGATGTATGTTGGAGTTAAATACTAATGTTCCTGAAGGAGTTGAATAGGATGTCTTCTGGAGGAGTTAAATAAGAAGATTCCTGAAGGAGCTGTATAAGATGTTTGCTGGAGGAGTTACATACGTTGATTCCTAATGGAGCTGTATAGGATGTTTTCTGGAGGAGTTAAATAAGATGATTCCTGAAGGAGCTGTATAGGATGTATGCCGGAGGAGTTAAATGCGTTGATTCCTGAATGAGTTGTATTGGATGCTTTCTGGACGAGTTACATAAGATGATTTCTGAAGGAGCTGTATAGGATGTTTGCTGGAGGAGTTTAGTAAGATGACTCCCAAAGGAGCTGTAAAAGATTTTTGCTGGAGGAGTTAAATACGGTGATTCCTGGAAAAGCTGTATCTGATTTTAGCTGGAGGAGTAAAATAAGATGATTCCTGAATGAGCTGTATAGGGTATGTGCTGGAGGAGTTAAATGCGTTGACTCCTGAAAGAGGTGTATTGGATGCTTTCTGGACGAGTTACATAAGATGATTCCTGAAGGAACTGTATAGGATGTTTGCTGGAGGAGTTAGGTAAACTGGTGTTGAAAATAAACATGAGTGCTCGACAGGTATCAGGCCAGTCGGTGTCTGTATACCATAAGAAAATGTTTAGCGATCTGATGTACCTGTTTATTATTAAAATAAGCGTTGTGATTCAAGTAGAATAGTCGTATATTAAGATTTATATTCGATGTATAATTCCTCTTAGTTACTTGATATCGTAAAACAGTGTGCGTGCGTATTCTCCGGCACTTTGTGTTTGTGGAGCCTGGTTACGTCATCAGCCACTTAAAAGAGGGTATAATAATATCTTATCTTCAGCGATACTCATCAGCATACCGCCCTTATCCTCTTAAGTCCGGATTGACACACTTTTCTGTTTTTACCCTCTCTCTCTCTCTCTCTCTCTCTCTCTCTCTCTCTCTCTCTCTCTCTTCTTCCCTTCCCTCAAGGGACATAACAGTTTACATATAAGCCTTCCTTTTTTTTGATGAGTAACCGATTACTGCTCTTATTTTTGTTCACTTACGCAACTAGTTTCCCCTCTCTCTCTCTCTCTCTCGCATTGTACCTTTGAGCTTTCCTATCTTGGATGGGTAACAGATTACTCCTCTTATTTTTTCTTCTGTACTGTTCTTGCCCCCCACCCCCACTTTCTCTCTCTCTCTCTCTCTCTCTCTCTCTCTCTCTCTCTCTCTCTCTCTCTCAGGGGACGGAACAGCTTACCTTTAAGCTTCCCAGTCTTTGATGGATTACAGATTGCTGTCCTCTTATTTTTTTTTCTCATGATATTTTTACAGAGCATTCTAATGCATATGTTAATAGAAATTTCTAATGTTCATCTTTCTTGTAGTTTTTTTTCCCTTATCCACCAAGAGATCAGAGGCTTAGGCCTAAAACCCAAATCTTTGGGTGGATCCAATTAAGTGTTTGTTTTGTTTGTTTACGATTTGAATTCGGTGCGTCACTCGTCTGTTTGGTATATTGATCTTCTTTGTCGCATCGGTACGTGCTCGTATTTGTATGTACGCTTTTCATGTTTACAAATGTTCAGTTATTTATACGCATAGATGCTCTTCATCACACTTGTATAAGTGGTCGGAATGTGTACACACACACACACACACACACACACACATATATATATATATATATATATATATATATATGATGTAGTATGTATGTATGTATGTATGTATGTATGATGTATGTATGTATATATATATATATATATATATAATATATATTATATATATATTATTAAATAACAGGAACCATACCATGGATTGGAACTCATCCCGAATTTTATACAAGAGCAGCTGTCAATACAAATGTGAGATGGTAAAATCTTCACTTATAAAACAACAAGATAATAGGATCAATCTTTCCAATGGAGACTGGGACTCTGACCATATAGACAATACCTTTCTTAAGGCAACTATGAAGCGGATTATGACAATTAACAGAACCAACGTCGGCTTAGCGGTTACCCCAGGCATCACCTAAGGGCATAATATCTCCCACTATATATTTCGCCAATGTAATTTCTTAAGTCATGCAATACTCGCTAAGGGTGTTAGCCAGTCCACCGAAATATAGTCCATAGCTATTAACCGTTTTAATGGGCCTTTTATACATGAGACGTATCCTGTTTTAACAGAAGAATTTATTTACTTATTTATTTATTTACCAAGTGAATAACATTGTAGCATCACTGCCAGTCCTTGACGGCTAAGTAGTCGTTAAACTCGTTGTTTGCTACGCTACTTCATTAGCTGCTATTTATTCCATTACAGAAGGCTCATCAACAGCTCGTCTAAACAATCCCCCAACCCCCTTGCATACATTATAGCATTCACCTCTTTATCTTTTCGTGCTTTCTTGCGCATCCTATTAAATAACCTTCGCTTGATTCTCTCCACTTGACTAAACCATCTCAGATCACTCCGGGACGCCTCCTATTCCCGATCCGTAACCGAGTATCGAGACCTTCCCTGAAAAAAGCTGGACGCCATATCTTAAAAACTATACTCAGTTGTTTTCCATCTGTCCATCCGCTTGTGGTGTTTGCACATGGTAACACTGCGTCCCGGCCTTTAAATAGTTACACTATGTTTAAGTTTTAGAAATAAAAGGATATCCGGGTGAACATTTGCAACTGAAAAGTATTTTAATAATTTACTGTTTGCGAATTACACCGTTAATATTCGAAATAGGATATTAGTTAAAGCCCGGGACGCAGTGTTACCATGCACAAACACCACAGGCGGATGGACAGATGGAAAAAAACAGAGTATAGTCATAGAATCTTCTTGAAAATAATCTCATTATGTTTCCCACACACAAATAACCAACGGTACTTATATTGAACTAACCTAACCTAACCTAACTAACCTAACCTAACCTAGGGGCATGGCAAAAAAAAAAAATATATATATATATATATATATATACCACTTGTGCATTTTGAACCCGTGAAGCTCAAGCGAAGATGCAGTGCATTACTACCCTAGAATAATTCAACTTGTATTTAACAATTTACTTATATTTTCATCTACTTGTATTCTGTGGAAGCTTGAATTTGAAGTCAGTTGCCCCTGTGGGCTCCTTCCATATGAGTAGGTTTCATCTTTTGAATAATAATAATAATAATAATAATAATAATAATAATAATAATAATAATAATAATAATAATGATAATAATAATCAACAATAATAATTAGTAATAATACTAATAATAATAAGTAATAATAATAATAATAATAATAATCAATACCACACACATGGCTAATAGAATGCCTGAAAATATATGGGGCAGAGGAAAATACCATCAGCTTCCTCAAAAATACAATGCGCAACTGGAATACAATACTTACAAGCTCTGGAATAAGACTAGCAGAGGTTAATATCAGGAGAGGGATCTTCCAGGGCGACTCACTGTCCCCACTACTATTCGTAGTAGCCATGATTCCCATGACAAAAGTACTACAGAAGATGGATGCCGGGTACCAACTCAAGAAAGAGGCAACAGAATCAACCATCTGATGTTCATGGACGACATCAAGCTGTATGGTAAGAGCATCAAGGAAATAGATACCCTAATCCAGACTGTAAGGATTGTATCTGGGGACATTAGGATGGACTTTGGAATAGAAAAATGCGCCTTAGTCAACATACAAAAAGGCAAAGTAACGAGAACTGAAGGGATAAAGCTACCAGATGGGAGTAACATCAAACACATAGATGAGACAGGATACAAATACCTGGGAATAATGGAAGGAGGAGATATAAAACACCAAGAGATGAAGGACACGATCAGGAAAGAATATATGCAGAGACTCAAGGCGATACTCAAGTCAAAACTCAACGCCGGAAATACGATAAAAGCCATAAACACATGGGCAGTGCCAGAGTAATCAGATACAGCACAGGAATAGTGGAATGGACGAAGGCAGAACTCCGCAGCATAGATCAGAAAACCAGGAAACATATGACAATACACAAAGCACTACACCCAAGAGCAAATACGGACAGACTATACATAACACGAAAGGAAGGAGGGAGAGGACTACTAAGTATAGAGGACTGTGTCAACATCGAAAACAGAGCACTGGGGCAATATCTGAAAACCAGTGAAGACGAGTGGCTAAAGAGTGCATGGGAAGAAGGACTAATAAAAGCAGACGAAGACCCAGAAATATACAGAGACAGGAGAAAGACAGAAAGAACAGAGGACTGGCACAACAAACCAATGCACGGACAATACATGAGACAGACTAAAGAACTAGCCAGCGATGACAATTGGCAATGGCTACAGAGGGGAGAGCTAAAGAAGGAAACTGAAGGAATGATAACAGCGGCACAAGATCAGGCCCTAAGAACCAGATATGTTCAAAGTACGATAGACGGAAATAACATCTCTCCCATATGTAGGAAGTGCAATACGAAAAGTGAAACCATAAACCACATAGCAAGTGAATGCCC
>NC_087213.1:17639020-17706520 GCF_015104395.2 Macrobrachium nipponense | reverse complement strand
ATGTATGCTTTGATCGGAATTTAGCTCACTCCAACGGTAATGTGCTAACTCACTTTAATGGGAATGTAACTCACTTTAATGGGAATTTAACACTCTTTATTGTGAATTTAGCTCTCTTTATGGGAATGTAACTTACTTTAATAGGAATTTAGCTCACCTTAAAGGGAATGTAACTCACTTTAATGGGAATTTAACTCACTTTAATGGGAATGTATGTAACACTTTAATAGTAATTTAGTTCACGTTAACGGTAAATTAGTTCACATTAATGGGAAATTAACTCATCTTAAAGGGAATGTAACTCACTTTAATGGAAATTTAGCTCACTTGTATGGGAATATAACTCACTTTCATGGAAATTTAGCTCACATTAATGGGAATGTAACTCTTTAATAGGAAATTAGCTAACTTTAATGGGAATTTATTTAGTTCACTTCAGTGGGAATGTAGCTCACTTTAATGGGAAATTAGCTCACTTTAATGGCAATGTAACTAATTTTAATAGGAATTTAGCTCACTTTAATGGGAGTTTATTTAGCTTACTTTAATGGGAATGTAACTCACTTTAATGGGAATTAGGTCACGTTAACGGTAAATTAGTTCACATTAATGGGAAATTAGCTCACTTTTATGGGAATGTAACTCACTTTAATGGGAATTTAGCTGTCTTTAATGGGAATTTAGCTCACTTTAATGGGAATTTATTTAGTTCACTTCAGTGAGAATGTAGCTCCCTTTAATGGGAATTTAGCTCATTTTAATGGGAAATTAGCTCACTTTAATGGAAATGTAACTAATTTTAATAGGAATTTAGCTGACTTTAATGGGAGTTTATTTAGCTTACTTTAATGGAAATGTAACTCACTTTAATAGGAATTTAGTTCACTTTAATGTGAATTTATCTCTCACGAACACAGATATCTGAAATTCATCATGATGACTATATGGACTGCTCTTTGCAACCCTCTGTCTGCATATATATATATATATATATATATATATATATATATATATATATATATATATATATATATATATATAACAGAAAATAATAAAAACCTGAATCGTCAAAGCCTTTGTAACCGAATTGGAAATTTATTATGGTGGTTGTCAGTGAAAAATCCTTCGGGAGAATAATTTTCAACCTGAGAAACGCCACCATATTTTACCTCGACTTTAAACCTCTCGACACTCCTTCCATCCATCCATCTTTTGCCACCTGCATAGTGAGGAACCGGTCGAGGGGCACCGTCAGGGAACCGGTCGAGGAACCGGTTGGGAAACTTGTCGATAGGAACCAATAGAAGGGCCAGTCAGGGAACTGGTAGAGGGACCGGTTGAGGTACCGGTCAGGGAACCGGTTGAGGAACCAGAAGAGGAACCGGTCGAGGGACTTGACGATGAATCGGTCGAGGAACCGGTCGGGGAACCGGTGGGGAACAGGTTGAGGAACTAGTCGAAAAACGGTTCAAGAACCGATTGAGGAACCGGTCGAGGAACTTATCGGGAAACTGGTCGGGGAACCGGTTGAGGAACCGGTCGAGGAACTTATCGGGAAACTGGTCGGGGAACCGGTTGAGCAACCGGTCGAGGAACTTATCGGGAAACTGGTCGGGGGGAACCGGTTGAGGAACCGGTCGAGGAACTTATCGGGAAACTGGGTGGGAACCGGTGGGGAACTGGCTGGGGAACCGGTTGAGGAACCAGATGAGGAAACCGGTCGAGGAACTTGTCGGGAACTGGTCAGGGAACCGGTTGAGGAACCGGTCGAGGAACTTATCAGGAAACTGGTCGGGAACCGGTTGAGGAACCGGTCGAGGAACATATTGGGAAACTGGTCGGGGAACCGGTTGAGGAACCGGTCGAGGAACTTATCGGGAAACTGGTTGGGGAACCGGTTGAGGAACCGGTCGAGGAACTTATCGGGAAACTGGTCGGGGAACCGGTTGAGCAACCGGTCGAGGAACTTATCGGGAAACTGGGTGGGAACCGGTGGGGAACTGGCTGGGGAACCGGTTGAGGAACCGGTCGAGGGACTGGTCGGGGAACGGTTGAGGAACCGGTCGAGGAACTAGATGAGGAACAGGTTGGGAAACCTGTTGTAGAACCGGGCGAGGAACCGGTCGAGGGACTTGTCGAACGATCGTTGTTCTTTTGAAAAGAATTTCCCCCCTACGCGAGAAATTAGCTTCCAGTGCATTTTCCTTCGCCCTCAGACAAGGGGCAAAAATGTCCGCCCTTTTCATTCCCCCTCTTCATTCGGTTTTGAAATGAACACTAACTAAATGACTAACATGTGCATAGTCCCGGGAGTCTTTATTCACAGACGAACACACACACTCACACCCATACAGAAACACACACACACACACACACACACACACACACACACACACACACACATATATATATATATATATATATATATATATATATATATATGAGTTCACATTTGAAAAATACATACAGACACACACACACACAAATGAGCACTATTATCACACTGTCCACATCCACTTGAAGGAATTCTTTCCCCTCTTCTGTTTTCCCGAAGGTCTACAGCATTCTCTTTCAAAAGGCCATTTTTTTTTAGAACTGCATATGTATATATACAGTATATATATTAGGAGTGGCTCTTAAGTACACAGATGATATTGCAATATCATCTCTGTGTACTTGTACATACACACACATACACACACAGAAGAGGGGAAATAAATCCTTTAACTGGAAGTGGAGTGTGATAATAGTGTTCGTTTGTGTGTGTATTTTTCATGGTATGTAAATGCATGTGAGCTTATTTATATATATTGATATTCCTGCATTTACGTTCAGAATTTACCCAATTTAACAGGGTAACGGTAGAGGTGACTGAGGTAGTTTTTTATTATTATTATTATTTTAGCCAATTTATCCAGACTCTTCGCCCAGCCGTTGTTATGCTTTTTTTCAGATTTCTCAGTTCATTCAGACGTCCATCTTGAAGATGGCATCTTGAGACGCCATTGCACTGGAAGGAAGCCATCAGCGATATTTAGGGCATTCATTGTCCCACTTGGTGGGAAAAGTGTGAGGATATTGAAGCTCTTCAGATGATGAGTCCTGACTATTTCAGTGGTTTATTTCCAGGCGTCCTTTTTTTTTTTTCAGCTGAAAATCCCTCTTGCCTTTTTCAGTTATTTTCACATCAGGTTTAATTTTCATTTGCTGTGAGTCTAACGAATACCAGTTACTGCTCTAAAGGACTCCAGTTACTGGTCTCTTAAGGAATAGCAGTTACTGGTGTAAAGGGTACCAGTCACTGGTCTAAAAGATGCAGGTTACTGGTTCTAAAGAATAGCAGTTACTGGTCTAAAAGATGCTAATTACTGGTCTAAATGATAACAGTTACTGGTCTAAAAGATGCCGTTACTGGTCTCTAAAGAATAGCAGTTACTGGTGCAAAGGATACCAGTTACTGGTCTAAAAGATACTAGTTACTGGTCTCTAAAGAATAGCAGTTACTGGTCTCTAAAGAATAGCAGTTACTGGTGTAAAGGATACCAGTTACTGGTCTAAATGATACTAGTTACTGGTGTAAAGGATACCAGTTACTAGTCAAAAAGTTACTAATTACTGGTCTGAAAGATGCCAGTCACTGTCTAAAAGATGCCTGTCACTGTCTAAAAGATGCCAGTAACTGATCTCTAAAGAATAGCAGTTACTGGTCTCTAAAGAATATAGCAGTTACTAGTTACTGGTCTAAAAGATACCAGTCACAGTTCTCTAAAGAATAGCAGTTACTGGCATCAGTTAGAGGTCTCTAAAGAATAGCAGCTATTGGCAACCTCCAGAGCTTTCTAAAACTCTGGGTACAATCCCTGCCCTAAGTGTGTTATTATGAACGGTTCGAGTTGATCCGTTTTTCAATATACGATGACAAAACGAATTTATTCCGGTAATAGAAATCTGCGGGAGTATTGATGAATGCGCTTAGCCTGTTAATTAACTGGGTGATGATGGCGTGTATGTAATAGTTTATATATATTTATTATACGCAGGGTGTCCATAAAGTTCCAGTACCATTACAAGTATTTATTGCTCTGAATGGTAATGGGACTTCATGGACACCACCCTGTATGAGATATATATATATATATATATATATATATATATATATATATATATATATATATATATATATATGTAATATATATATATATATATATATATAATATATATATATATATATATATATATATATGTGTGTGTGTGTGTGTGTGTGTGTGTGTGTGTGTGTAAGTGAGAAAATATGGCTGCAAATTTAATTAAGGCAAATGAGTTTGCTAAGAAGGAAGTGAGATCAGCGCATGCGAAGACAAATGGGGAATTGTGTGCTAGATGTAAAGATGCAGAAATATCAGGAGTTGATGAGGAGAGGGTGAAATTTCGTAGGGACCACAATGAAATTGATGAGTTTTAGCAGATATAGAAAACGGCGGTGACTGGTGGAAAGAGCAAAAGAGTGTTTAAATAAGATAAAACAATTAGATTTTATTGGGCGCAGTCGCATGCAAACAGAGATCATTTGCAGACATACAGGAGGATGGACTGAAAGCGAGTAATAAGATTAAGAGGAGAGAATAAGAGGTTGATCTACTCGAAAGTTAAACGGAAGTGAAAGGTTGTCAAATAATCGCATTTTATAACAAAAGACATAAATGGATAGGTGCTGTCGAAGATGAGTGTTCCCTGCAAGGTATTCATTCGGGAGTGTAAATAACGGATGGTAGCAGAAAGAGTAACAGAACAGGCGAAGCAGAGGCGACAAAGTTTATGTACAAGACTGAGGAGATAATTTGTCGACGGAAGGAGAGATGGAGAGGTGTGAAGAGATTGTTGAGTTCAAGTGTGCGCTCACTATACTATAGGAAATCAAGTGTGGAAGTTAAACGCAAACCAAAAAAAAGGAGCATGAGCTGGTTTGGTTGGGAAGCCTAGTATAGTTTTTTTAAATAAACTGAAATTGTGAGAAATGTGGAGATAAGGGAGAGAAGTGGTAATACGAGGGAGAGGAATGTTATGACAAGACTCTGCCGTTCAGAAATCATGGAGAAGGAGGTAAGTTTGCGGAAAGAGTGTACAATTTAAAAGTCTTTGGCAAGGGGTGAGGAGGACTTAGAAAGGATGGGAAAGGGTGAGGAGGACCTAGAAAGGACAGGATAGGATAACTGAAGCATGGGCTATTGCTTATACAGAAGCCCGTAATTTCGAGTCAAAAGCCACTGATGAACATTCAGTTTAGTAGTATGCGATTACTATTTTGGAATATTTCTACCCAAGGGTTCATCGACGATTTAGCAATTAAATGACCTTTGTATACTTACGGATTACTATACTCGGTTTTTTTTTCCATCTGTCCATCGGCCTGTGGTGTTTGCGTATGGTAACACTGCGTCCCGGACTTTAGATAGTTACATTCAGCTTACATTCAACAATAATAACTATCCTATTTCGAATATTAACGGTGTAATTCGCATACAGTAAATTATTAAAACACTTTTCAGTTGCAAATGTACACCCAGATATCCTTTTATTTACCTAAAACTTACACATAGCGTAACTATTTAAAGCCCGAGACGCAGTGTTACCATACAAAAACACCACAGGCGGATGGACAGTTGGAAAAAAATAGAGTATAGAAAGGAAGGGCCAGTGATGGCTTAAGGTCAGCTTAATTTAGGAGAAAAAGAGTGAAGGTTGTATTATATTTTCTTTGGTGCCGTCCTGTGTTAGAAGATATGGCTTGTTAACTAATATAACATATTATTGTATATAGATGGGTTTTCTGAATGCGTGTACATTTTAAATGTCGCGCACCGTGAAATTTTTTTTTTTTTTAATCTAAAGCGTCAGAACGCTTTATAATACCGCACCCGGAAACTTTTATGGCGTCATGGTCGATTCTTGTTATGGCCTAAAAAATGGGGGCATAGCAGCACATTCGTACGGCTTTGCTTTCTTTTATTGCAGTTTAGTGGTCAGCATTCAACAGCGGACAAACAAATATGATTTTTTTTCTTTTATTAAAAATGCTTCGTGTAAACGCTTCCCTCTTTTTATTTTGTTTATTTTTTCCCGATTTCTTTTTTAAGGTGAAAATTGTTCAATCGCCACAAAACCATTTGCGAGTAGAATGGAACGTCATCAAAAGGTCCGATGGTCTTCGGTTTTAGATTGGATTTTGGAAAAGTGGAAAGGAGAATCACGCTTGTTTTTTTTTTTTTTCTTCTATGGTGGGCCTTGGGTGCCCTTACAGGACAAATTAAAATGAACCGAGACTCGATATGTGAAGGAATGGATTGATTAAGGTTCTAGTCGCTTGGAGGTGGTTTGTTGTTCAAATATAAGTTGGGCATTGTCTATGAAAACGACTATTATGAATTTTACGAAAAATTTAATCCAGTCTATTACCTCCTTCCGTCATTAACTGTCTTCAATGCAGTCTATTACCTCCCTCTGTCATTGACTATCTTCAATGCAGTCTATGACATCCCTCCATCATTAACTATCTTCAATCCAGTCTGTTACCTCCCTCCGTCATTAACTATCTTCAATCCAGTCCATCACCTCCCTCCGTCATTAATTATCTGGAGGCATTAGTCGAGAACTGGTTTGTTACTTAGATAAACTGGACATCATTTCTTATGAAAATGGATAACGTGAATTTTATTAAAAAGTCTATTCAGTCTATATAACCTTTCCTCCTTCATTAACTTTCAATTGGTATTACTAGATTTTCATAGGTAGATCAAGTATGAAAAAATAGTCACCGATAATTTCTTTTCTAGATTTCATTGAAAATGTATGGAAGGTCTAGGGTCAATCATTATCGTTTCTTTTATTCGCATAATAATTTTTATATTCATGAATCTTCATGGAGTATAGTTCTGTTGGAGATGAGCTCCTCAGAATATCGAAATGGAAACCGCAATAGATAAATAGATAGAATTGGCATCAAATGTTTAATACCTCGAAAGTCAACGTTCGATTTAAAAAGAAAAAAAAATGTGATTAAAGGTACCCCAACTTCAAATATCCTTTTATACTAATTGAAACGTTTTTTTTATCTTTGTTTTTTATTTGATTCATCAGACGATATCAGATTTCGAATCGTTGCTTTCAAAGAAGTTCTGAGGGTAATTAAAAGTGTCGACTGTTGATCTTTGTCTTTGTTGTCGAGCTGCTTATTGACCTGACTAGTGTCCGTGTGAATTAGGTCAATGGTGGCATTTCCCATGGTGATTTATTGCGTCATTTGTAATCGGTGGTTGGACTTGGATAGCTGTCAGTGTTAGGTCAGGCTACTTTTTTTCAGCATAGGTTGTATGACACACAGGTTTTATGTGTAATGCGGAAATGGCATCACGTTAATTTGTTCCATTACTTTGGCAATGTATATATATATATATATATATATATATATATATATATATATATATATATATATATATTATATGTATGTAGTATGTATGTATTTATGTAACCTTATATATATATATATATATATATAATATATATATATATATATATATATATATACATATATATATATTTGTATTTATTAATTATATAATATATATTATATATATATATATATATATATATATATATATATATATATATATAAGGTTACATAAATCCTTTGATGTCTTCGAGCTTACTGCCTACCAGTCGACCCAACTGTGGATGCGTAATAGAATCATCTAGTGTCAATGAAAAGTTGTTGGGAGTTGCAGCTATATATATGATATATATATATTATATATATATATATATATATATATATATTATATATACACACATATATAAAATAAGAGAGACATATACCAATCGGATCGCCGTTACTGTATCTTAATCTCATTAAGAAACTGAGCTAATTTCCTTACAGGCATAACATAACTTTGTAGAAAGCATTAAATATATTAGTCATCAAAATCATAATGCTTATACTAATTACATCTTCCACTCGAGTCTTAAGTCGATGCTCGGGACAAAAAATTACATTATTTGATTAAATAATGGCCGCCGTCAAGTGGACTCCTGGTGGTCATGTAATATTCCTCTCTCTCTCTCTCTCTCTCTCTCTCTCTCTCTCTCTCTCTCTCTCTCTCTCTCTCTCTCTTTGTTCACCAAGGCGAGGGCGCACGTCATTTCAATGCCTAGTGTTTTTCTGTCCTGGCCGAGTGGACTTACATAATATTATTAATTTACTGTTTGTTCTGGACGGATTCGAGGAACATTTAGTATTCATTGGTCTCGTCTCGCGAGATGTATTCCAGGTTGCTGGCAGAATTAGGAACACTGTATTCATCTGTTGTTGGGCAACAACGTTTTAACAACAGCAAGCCTACGACTTTGTTAGATGACGGAGTGAGGTACAAATTTGTAATTTCTGTTTCTCGAAATTTCGTTTTGATAATAAGGAGCGGTAATATTCGATGGTTAAGTACTTATACAGTAGCATTACATTTTATGATAATACTTCTGGCAATTTTGCGTCTGTTTTCATATGGTGCCTTTGGCATTAAAATCCTTCATTTACTATTTCTGACAAATTCGTGTTTGCTTTCATATGGTGCCTTTGGTATTGAATTCCTTATTTTCAGTTTGATGTGACTTTTTACGGTAAAAATAGCTAGTTTTAGATCATACCAACAGATAACTTTTTAAAACTATATAAGTAATCCGTTAAAAGGGACATTAATTTTAATAACTGCAGGAAACTGCAAATAACATTTAGGTTATAATTGTGGTTTACCTCTAGGATGCTTCGTGTTATGTGGTATTTGATTTAGCTGTATATCAACGATACCCACGGCTAAACATGAAGGATTTAAATGTACGTACGAACTAAAATATTTTGCAAGCTACTGCTTGCAGAGGCGTTCCTTAGGACAAAGGGCGCGCTTGCAAATCTGTTCCTTCTACATCGACTGAGAGCTGTGCAAATTCCTTCTTTTGAGAAAGAATTGAGGGTTTCGGACTCATATTTCGTGGAACTTACTGCCTTATACTTGCCCAGGCACGAAGAAAACATACACGCGCGCTTGCTTGCTTTCTTGCGAAAAGGAAAAGTGAGGTCGTTTAATCATTAATAATGCAGTTGACCTTTCTATTTTAAAAGAAAAATGGCAATGAGATTTAAAGAAAACTCGGAAGCATGAGGAAAATTCCAAAGATTGGCAGCAGAAGGGAAGAAAGACAAAAAAATTGTCTTCCAGTAATAGTTAATTATTTTTGTTATACTTACGAGTATTAGTAGCACGAAGGAGGTATATAGGAAAATGAACATATGCAGGCCATGAGTTAAAAAAAAAAGGAAAAATAAAGGAAAAAAAAACGTGGAATAAAGCTAGGTCCATATTTCTTCTCATTCATTTCCATCAGATGATGGATATTTTGGTAAATGTTGTATTTATCTCCCTTAAGTATTTAAGTAATTTTCAGTTTACTGTGTCGAATTCTTACTCAAACGGTTTTAACTTTTGACTTACTCGTGGAGTAAGCTTTACAGACTACTTTGCTGTTGTTGTTGTTGTTTTTGTTAGGGGTTAGGAAAACCCTATGGAAAACCCTTAAAAGGTCTGAAAAAGGTGTTTTGCATTGATTGAAAGATACATGAATTTTAGGATAGGATATTTATGATTTATTTATTAGGAGGAAAATAAAAAAAATAAACTCCATGTTAAACAGTACAGAACAATTATTTCTAATAAAATATAGTGTATTTAATTTTTGTTGGTGAAACAACGCACTACTATTTGACCGTAGATTTTGGCACAGGCATCGAGTAAGCTGGGGGTCGGATCAAGTCTTGTTTCCTTTCCTTTCCTCCTTTCTCTCGCCAGCGATATCGAAAGGCAAAATCTGTGTGCATTACAAGCCGGACCTCACGCTGCTTTAATGCTTCATTAACATAAGTGATGCGAAAGCCTCCTTCTCCGCTTGTCTTTGTTTATTCTTGTCTTTATTTTCCTCCCACTTCCTGCTGGCCTTATTTCCCAATCATCAGTGACGTTGTATTCCATCTCCCACATCATTAGCGCGTCTCAGTGGCGTGGCTGGTTTGGTGTTTGCTTCTCACCTCGGTGGTCGCGGGTTCGATTCTCGGCCATTCCATTGAGGAGTGAGAGACGTGTATTTCTGGTGATAGAAGTTCACTCTCGACGTGGTTCGAAAGTCACGTAAAGCCGTTGGTCCCGTTGCTGAATAAACCACTGGTTCCATGCAACGTAAAAACACCATACAAACAAACAAACCACATCATTAGCTTTGGATGGAATCGTTGATCAGACATTTTCAGTGTTTATAATGTTAAAAAGAAATTTGGAGAGTTCATGCAATGAACTTTCGTAAGAGTCATTTTTAAAGGTGAAAAGATTTTGCTCTAATATTCCAAACAGGTAACTTTAAAAAATAATCACATATATACTTTAATAATATTTCATACACTTAACTTTAAAAATGGTTGGTGGGTTTATCTATCAATTTTTTACATAATTAGCTTTAGAATAAGCTGATTTGTTTATATATATATATATATATATATATATATATATATATTATATATATATATATATATACTGTTTTGAATAAATAACTTTGGAAAAAGTGAAGCTTTTCATCATAAATATTTCAAATAATTAAAACAAATACATCTTGGGAGTAGACCCTCTTTTAAACAAGTCTTGTTGAAAAGGATCCTTTTCAATAAAACAAATACATTTAAACATGATTTTAAAGAGTTAAGGATTTATGTATCAATATTGCAAGTAACTAAAAAAGACAAAAGTGTAATAGGTTATTTTAAATACTTAGATTTAAATGAGAAGTTCTAAAGTTTGTCTCATAGCACGTTGTATGTGATGGATATTATTAATCTGTTTGTATCTCCGTACATACGCACAAAGAAAACCAACAAAAGGAAATATTCTTATTTACACATTCATGCGCGGGAACTCGTAAAAGGGTGTTTTGCCGACGAATGGACCTGATCATAAATCCAGGCACGTTACATCTGGAATATCTGTCTGAGGTTTCTTGGGACTGGAAGATAGATTGGCCCGCTCAGATTTATCCTCAAATTGTTCGGATGATGAATTCGGTATATGACCCGCCTCTCTCATATCGTCTGGGATTCGCTCTTTTCACCCGACTTCATTTGGTGAGTTGGTTGAAGAAAAGGCTCAGCCCTTTTTTCCAGCAGCCCTTTTTCTCTACAGACTTCATTTGGTGAGTTTGTTGAAGAAAGGTTTCAGCCTTTTTTTCCAGCAGTCATATTTTCGACTTCATTTGGTGAGTTGGTTGAAGAAAAGGTTCAGCCTTTTTTCCAGCAGCCCTTTTTCTCTACTGACTTCATTTGGTGAGTTGGTTGAAGAAAAGGTTCAGCCTTTTTTTCCAGCACCCCTTTTTCTCTAGAGACTTCATTTGGTGAGTTGATTAAGAAAAGGTTCAGCCTTTTTTTCCAGGAGCCCTTTTCTCTTCCGACTTAATTTAGTGAGTTGGTTGAAAAGGTTCAGCCTTTTCTTTCCACGGACCCTTTTCTTCTTCCGACTTCATTTGGTGGGTTGGTTAAAGAAAAGGTTCAGCCTTTTTTTCCAGGAGCCCTTTTTCTCTTCCGACTTCATATGGTGAGTTGGTTGAAGAAACGGTTCAGTCCATTTACTCTTCCGACTCCATTTGGTGAGCCAGTTGATGGGGAAAAAGTAGCCTTTTCGCGCAATCTCGTTTTCTCTTCTGACATCATTTTGTGAGTTGGTGGAAGAAAGAATGTATAATTTTTTCCCCACTATCCGGTTTTGTCTTCCGACTTCATTTAGTCAGTTCGTGGAAGAAAAAGTATAGCCCCTTTTAGTTACCAGATCTTGTCTCCAAACTTATTTTGGTGGTTTGGCTGAAGAAAGGAATTGCTTTTATTTTCATAATTCGTTCTTGTCTGAAGTACCTTGGAAAGCTGGTGAGAGAAAGATTTTAGCGTTTTGTCCGGGATCTGTTCTTGTATACGAATTTCGTTCGTTGACTTGGTGTTAGAAGGATTGTCCTTTTGTTAGGGTCCGTTTTCAACTTCTAACTTCATTTAATTAGTTTGTGGAAGGAATTAATAAGGTATTTCAGATCCATTGCCATTTCCAAGCTTCATTTGTTGAGTTAGCTGTAATAAAGGTCTGACAATTTTACAGAACTGCTACTCTCTCCGAAAGTCATTCGATGACTGGAAGAAAGGCTGGAGCCTTTTCTTCGGAATCCGCTCTTGTCTCTCAGCTTCGCTTCGCAAGTTGGTGAAAGAAATGGTTCAGACTTTTAGGAGGATCCATTTTTATCTCCCACCTTCATTCGGCGAGTTGGTGAAGAAAGGGTGCAGCCTAATTTCAGGATACGTTGTTACTATAATTCATTTTGCGAGTTGCTGGCAGAAAGGCTTTTTGCTTTTTTTTTTTTCGAGCTTCTCTATCCCGTTTGCGTTTATTAAGTCAGTGGGGTAATCCAGACTTTTTTTTTTTATATTATTTGTCAAGATTTACTGTTGCCTTTTGCTTTCATTCGGTGATTAGGGAAAAAAGAGGGAAATGGTCTTTCGTTATTTATCTTGGAAATGATATAATATCCACTGCTGACTTTGTTTTATGATTCGGTGATGAAAAAATTTATGCTTTAATTTTTTTTTTATCTGCTCGAATCTCCCGTCTTCATATGGCGAGAACGCGTAGCAGATGGTGTAAACCTCTTTATATTTTATTATTTATTTTCCTGTTAGCCTATTCTTTATTTTATGTCTGTTAACCAAGCCTTTCTTTTGCTTTTGTGTTTATGAACACCACTCTTTTGTGCTGCCGACAAGCCTTTTATTTTTACGTACCCACTTAGAGAGTTCCTTTGTGTAACAGATATCTGCGTTTGACTGCACACACACACACACATACATATATATATATATATATATATATATATATATATATATATATATATATATATATATATGTATATATGAGTGTGTTTGTGTGTGTTCATATATAGATATATATATATATATATATATATATATATATTATATATATATATATATATATATGTATCTATATATATCTATCTATATAGATATATATATATAGATATATATCTATATATCATATATATATTATATATATATATATATATATATATATCTATATATCTATATATTATATATTATATTATATTATATATAATATATATATATATATATATATATTTGTGTATGTGTGTGTGGCATTTTTCTATTACTTGATATCATTGAGCTCTGTCTTTCGCTTATTCATTATTTTATGCTGAGGCTTTTGCCTCGCGTATATTTGATCTCGAATCCTCCTCTTCTCTCTCTCCGATCTTCTTCTCCATCCTCCTCTTCTCGTCTCCTCTCATCTCACGCTCTATCTTTATCTCCCTCCTCATATGTATTCAGTGGGCTTCTCGTCCTCCTCATCCATCCCTGTTTCTTAGGGATGCTTTCATTTCCTTTCGTTTACCGTCGTGTTTTATCTTTTCCTGCCTCTGCGTTCGTTCGTATGGGTTGCCGAGGCTTCGGAATTACCCATTCATTGGATCCGTTTCTCTTTTGTAGGGAGTGACGGCTTTATTTCATTATTTCTCTCCCTCTCCTCCGCAGTGTCTTCTTTCGTTCCTTATTCAGGAATGACACGCGACTGTCTTCGGTGGAACATTGATCATTTTATTTTTAGAGTACCGTCATATTTCCAGATGTCATTCTCAGAACAGCGTTGGCGGATAAGCTGAAGTAATTCGCACTGGGTTGTATGCTTGGTTGATATGGTTTGCATCTTATATCTGTCACTCTTTATTACATATGTGACTTTGTATTTTGCTCAAAGCATTGTATTGCAATTCTCGTTGAATCATTTGTGAGTGAAACGGAAAAACCCGGGCGATAATATTTCAAGTTACTTTTATTTGGAAATGTGCGCTCTTTTTTTTTTTTTTTTTTTTTTTTTTTAATAAATTTGGCATTTCTTTTATTCATTTTATTGTGCATAGTTGAGGAAATATTTGTCATATCTGACGTGAAAGCTAGTTAGAATTATATTTATATATATGATATAGAATATATATACTAAAATAGCCATTAGCTTCTTATCTTGATCATCTATACGAGTTTCCGTCGGTTATTTTTTAATGTCGATTAGGCTTATTGTACTTTTTTTTATCAATATTCTTTAATTCTAATCTTTTATCATTTTTCTTTAAAAGAGCAAATTGACATTTGAATATCGCATCGTAACATTATAAAAAAGAAGGTAAGCTTATACTTAATTATTTCCCTGGGGTATGAGACCGTCGCTGTCAACTTTCCTCCTTTTTGGTCATTAATTCATTGATGCATTTAATAATGTACTTACGCAGATTAAGAAACAATCCTGATGGCTGCCTAGAGCGTAATGATAAGATATGAAGAATTCTTTGTTTTTAGTAAGTCAAGTCTTTAAAGTATGAAGAATTCTGGGTTCGTATTAAGCAAAATCTTTAAAGTATGAAGAATTCTGGGTTGCTATTAAGCAGTCTTGAAAGTATGAAGAATTCTGGGTTCGTATGAAGCAAAGTCTTTGAAATGTGAAGAATTTTTTATTCTTATTAAGCAAAGTCTTTAAAATATGAAGAATTCTTTGTTCTTATTAAGCAAAGTCTTTGAAATATGAAGAATTCTTGATTCTTATTGAGCAAAGTCTTTGAAATATGAAGAATTCTTTGTTCTTATTAAAGCAAAGTCTTTGAAAAATGAAGGGTTCTTGATTCTTATTAAGCAAAGTCTTTAAATTATGAAGAATTCTTGGTTCTTATTAAACAAAGTCTTTTAAGTATGAAGAATTCTTGGTTCCTATTAAGCAAAGGCTTTAAAATATGAAGAATGTTTGGCTCGTATTAAGAAAGTCTTTAAAATATGAAAAGTTCTTGGTTCTTATTAAGCAAAGTCTTTAAAATATGAAGAGTTTTTGGTTCTTATTAAACAAAGTCTTTGAAATATAAAGAGTTCTTGGTTCTATTTAAGCAGTCTTTACAATATGAAGAATTCTTGGTTCTTATTAAACAAAGTCTTTGAAATATGAAGAGTTCTTGGTTCTTATTAAGCATTCTTTACAATATGAAGAGTTCTTGGCTCTTATTAAACAAAGTCTTTGACATATGAAGAGTTCTTGGTTCTTATTAAGCAGTCTTTACAATATGAAGAGTTCTTGGTTCTTAAGCAATATCTTCAACTGATAAAGAAAGACCACGGTAGGGAAATCAGACAGCCGAATGATAAAATATTAAATATTGTTCCAGACTTCCAGATTCTAGGTAAAGCAAAATCGTAAAAGAGAGAGAGAGAGAGAGAGAGAGAGAGAGAGAGAGAGAGAGAGAGAGAGAGAATAACCTTTGGTGGATGAAGAAAGAATACACGTCAAGAATTAAGCGAAATAAAAAATAAAAAAAGAGAGAGATAACGAAGGCTCAAAATAAACCAATAGCCGATACGTTCTGTGTATTTCAGCCTCCCAGACGCTAAGCAAAACAAATTCGTGAATGGATTTGGTCTTACAGATTGCTGCGATGGAAGGATTTTCACCTTCAAAGCAAAACCCGACTTTTTTCAGGAACCCCTGTAAGCCAATGCCAATTTGTTTTCCAGATGCATTCTGATTAGTTTTGCTCGTGTATATATAGATCCCCCTTTTTTCATTCTCTTCTTTTATATATATATATATATAATATATATATATATATATATATATATATATATATGTTTGTGTGTGTGTGTGTGTATAGTATATATGATAATTATCAAATGGTTTTGAAAGTATAAAAAAAAAACATTCTAAAGTGCTGAGTCAGAATTGATATTATGCTAAAGTTATTCCAGCCTTCAAATGCTTCATAGAATACAGTTCATATATGGGTAAATAAAATGAAGACCAATGAAATAATAATGATTATATGATTCAGTATATATATATATATATGTATATATATATGTATATGTATATATATATATGATATATATATATATATATATATACATATACATATACATACATGCACACACAAACTAAATCCAATGATCATTATTCTGTTATTGTTTCCTCATTTTATTTATCCATATATGACTAGTACTCTTTGAAGCATATGAAGTCTGGAATAACTTAAGCTTAATATCAAAACTAACTTAGCACTTTAGAAGTATCGATTTTTTTTTATACTTTAAAACCACTCGCTAATTATCAGTGAAATCTACAACCTTTTTCCTTCAGTTTTTTCTTGTTCTTATGGAGCGAAAGTTATCTTATTCAGGAAGAAATGGAACCCTCTCTCTCTCTCTCTCTCTCTCTCTCTCTCTCTCTCTCTCTCTCTCTTCTCTCTCTCTCTCTCTCTCTCTCTCTCTCACACACACACACACACACACACACACACACAAACAGCAATAAAAGTAGGACTATGGTTGCCATTGTCTTGTGTTTTCTCGCGAACCTTTCTTTGGCAGACGGTTTCTTTAGAAAAAGACATACATAAACACATATACATAGACACTTACATACATACATACGTAATATACGTATATGCATATGCATAAGAAAGATGGAGACAGAAACATGGTCACTTTCATGTATGATGTACAGCTTTTGTCTAGAAGAATAATTATCATTGTGTGTCTCGACAAGATCTTTATGATTTGTCGTGGAATAAAACATGAGAGAGAGAGAGAGAGAGAGAGAGAGAGAGAGAGAGAGAGAGAGAGAGAGAGAGAGAGAGAGATGTAAGCCATTATCGTAATAATCTCATACTTATCTTTTTTTTACATGGCGTAGCATTTCAGTTTGAGATTTTTTTTTCGTTTTAGTTTCTGCCTCCAATTTTTTCAACCTCTGGCTTTTAGCCTGATAATGTTGCCGGGTACCTTTCCTCTCTCAATATCAGAAATGGCCTGATTCGGTAGCTTTGATTTTTCACAAAGTTCCTCTTAGTTTTTCGTGAGTTATATGATGAATTCTATATGAATAAAGAAAGCTTTCAGCGGTTCGTCCATAAATATATAGACAAACGAACATACTTCCAGTTTGATTTTTATATACCACAATGTCGCGAAGAAATATGGGTCATCAAGACGAAATGATCGACAGTCGTCTTTTTAATAATTCTTCAACACGATGCCTTTAATGCGTTGTACATGACATTAACAGGTCATTCTTAACTCTTAAGTCTTAGAAGAATATTCGTACTACTCGCTAATAATGCAACTTTAAAAGCTACTGTTTTTGTAAGAGTAGCTCTGAACATGATGCGTAACTTATGAATGAAACCTAACCTCCAGTATTTGTTCGTTGTCTTGTGCAGTAATTTCGCACCCTGACATCCCACTAAATATTTCCTAACATATCTCATCACCCTCTGAAGAAAACCGTAGAATTGCTTCCTTCCCCACGACATTCCTCATGCAAGTTGGAGCGAATGATCCTTTTTCCATAAAGTCCTATTTTATGGCCGTACGCCTTCCGTTTGCAAACCCATTCTTATTTTATTGGAGACGTACTCTTTCCATTGTAGTCGACGGTAGGACGTCTGTTCCCGCATTGTAGTAGTGTCACTTTGGGATGAGTGTTCCCCGCCCGTCCTTGTCCCCACATTAAGGACACGTTCCCTTATTGGACTTCAGGCTCCGTCGTCTCCGACCTTAACGTCTCACATATACAGATGATTCGACTCTTTTCCGTTCGTATTATCTCTTTCTCCGAAGCTCGTCCTCGTTCTATACTGATCTTGTCAGAAGTCTTAGGGGCAGACGGAAATTGCATTTGTCTTATATTTTTCTTCATTATTTTTTCCGGATGTCTTTGTGTATGGCTCCCGGAGTTCCCCGAAACTGCTCGTGACCTCTGTTGTTCAGGATCTCACAGTTATTAGGGTTTTTGTACAAGTTTGTGCTGTGCATTCGCCGGAATTCTAATACTTTTGCTGATAACATACAATTACGTGCATACACTCAGAACTCATATATACTACGTAGTATATACATATATTGTATACATACACACACACACACACACACACACACACACACATATATATATATATATATATATATATATATATATATATATATACACGAGAGGACGAAATTATTATCAACTAAAAAATTTCTCTTTGATTAACATATATGAAAATGTTATTTCCAGAGGTAGAGCGAATTGGATATTATAGGACATTTGTAGCTTAATACACACACACACACACACACACACACACACACATATATTATATATATATATATATATATATATATATATATATATATATACCACGGTTGTACAAACACACACACACACACACACACACATATATATATAATATATATATATATATATATATATATATATATATATATATATATATATATATATCGTGCGTAGAAATTGGGATACGGTTGTTTAACTGCTATCTGAAACCTAACTCACGCTTGGCTGCAGCTGACATGTTTTATTGTGTTATGATGTCGGCAGGAAAGGCCAGATTTCCCAACACTCGGTCTCACGTTCTTTTTCGTCTGCCACTGGTGGTGAAGCATGACCTTTTATGCCTCTGAAAAATTAGAAGGAAAACATACCTTATATTGAAAATGTTTCAGTGGAGTAGCGACAAATGTACATCCTACTACTGATAATGATTTTTATTTTTTTTTATTTATATTTTACGAGATTTGTAAATCTATTTAGGGAACATGTTTCTCTGGGAAATCTTCGGTGGATAGGAAGTTTGTGGTTGTTGTTATAGAAAGGGTTTAAGTGTAAATGAGAGATTCGTAATTTTTGTTGTAGAAAAGGTTTCAGGGTTATGTAGAAAAGGTTTGAGAGTTTTAGTGTATTTTAGAGATTCGTAATTCCTGTTATAGAAAGGATGTCAGTGTAACCTAGAGAGTTTTAATTCCTGTAATAGAAAGGGTTTCAGTATAGCAGAGAGATTTGTGATTCCTGTTATAGAAAGGATATCAGTGCAACTTGGAGAGTGTAAATTCCTGTTATAGAAAGGATTTCTTGTAGCAGAGATTTGTAATTCCTGTTATATAAAGGGTTTCAGTGTATGTGAGAGAGTTGTAATTCCTGTTATAGAAAGGATATCAGTGTAACTTAGAGAGTGTAAATTCCTGTTATAGAAAGTTTTTCAGTGTAAATGAAAGAGTTGTAATTCCTGCAATAGAAAGGATTTCAGTTTAACTTAGAGTGTTTCAATTCCTATTATAGAAAGGATATCATTGTAAACGAAAGAGTTGTAATTCCTGTTATAGAACAGGTTTCAGTGTAACTTAGAGAGTTGTAATTCATGTTATAGAAAGGGTTTGAGTGTAACAGGGAAATTTACAAATATGACTCCAGTGGAATTAGGTGTGTAATTCCTGTAAAAGAAAATGTGTGTGGAATTGGTTGACTTGTTTACATGTTAAAGAACATTTTCTGGGGAATCAGTACTTTTGTTCAGTGAAATTGGAGATTCCCTATTTCAGTGAAATTGGAGATTCCCAATATCCGTGAAATTGGAGATTCCTAATTTTCATGAAATTGGAGATTCCCCATATCCGTGAATTTGGAGATTCCCAATTTCAGTTAAATTGGAGATTCTCAATTTCCGTGAAATTGCAGATTCCCAATTTCTATGAAAAGACATTTTTCTGTTGAACTGAGATACTTCTAATTCATGGTATACATTTCTTTTATGCACTTTATGTATAAAAGAATACATTTGATTCGTTGTCATATTCCATATTCCTATAATGTTATTTTTTTAAAATGAATTCATCATAGAATATCAGTTAGTGGACTGACACCAGTATCCATAATCTTTAGTTTTTTTTTTTATTTTGTCATATAAATAAATAAAAATTATCGACGTCCACTCAAGAAAATGTACATCGGATCACTTATGCGTTTTTGATTTTTATTTTTAGATGGCGTCTTTTTTTTTGGAGGGGGTGGGTGTCCTCTGGTAAAGTGGGGGGAGATATTTATTCTTATTTTACTTAGACTAACCAGAATGATCTAGGTTTGTATACGTAGCTGCACGGGTTACTAATGTATTTCAAAGTGGTAATTAGACTGTGACAGCAAAGTATGTAGTTGGTTAACCAAAGTTGCAAGAACCGTTCTTTGACGTGCAGAAGATCTGGAAAGATCAACGAGTGATTAAACGTTACGGACCTGAGCGCTGTTTTGCAGATATAAATTGAACCCACCTCCCCCCCCCCCACCCCCCACACACCCCCCTTTTTTGCAATGAAAATGAAATGTGTTCAGCGATCCGATTTTACGCATTGCAAAATATATGAATAAATTAACTGTACCATGAAATCGGCGGCTCAAAATTGTAGTATCATAATTTGGTAAATTCTTTCGTCCGCATAGTGGTTAGTGTCGTGGCATGCCACTCAGATGTTGCTGAGGGTTCGCGCGTTTTCCGGGCCGTGGACCATGATCAGTTACTGCTGCAGTGTCGGGGGGTCTTTAGCGGTAGGAGGTTGAAACCAACATTTTGGAAGCTTGAATTTCAAGTCAGTGGCCCCTTTGGTGTGCTTGTTCCATGTGAATAGGTTTCATCTACTGAAATAAAAATAAAATAATATCATATAAGAATAATAAAGGTTACGTGATGTAGAAGGGAATTATTAATGTGGTCAAGTTTTAAGGCCCCACCGAAGTTTACTGGTCAAAAAAAAACTTAAGTTTACTGGAGTAAAAAAACTAAAATTTACTGGGGTGAAAAAAAATTAAAGTTTACTGGAGTAAAAAAAACTAAAGTTTACGGGGGTAAGAAATAAACCAAAGTTTACTGGAGTGAAAAAATCCAAAGTTTACTGTAGTGAAAAAAAACTAAAGTTACTGGACTAAATGAAAAACTAAAGTTTATTGGAGTGAAAAAAAAAAAACTAAAATTTACTGGGTGAAAAAAATCCAAAGTTTACTGTAGTGAAAAAAAAAAGTTACTGGACTAAATAAAAAACTAAAGTTTATTGGAGTGAAAAAAAAACTAAAGTTTACTGGAGTGAAAAAAATAAAGTTTACTGCAGTAAAAAAAAACCTTAGCTTACTGAAGTGAAAAAAAATCTAAGCTTTATTGGAGTAAAAAAAAAAAGAAAAAAAAAAGAAAATCCAGAATGCAGCCATTCTTCTTGTCGATCATAAAACATATTGAGGAAAAATTCTTGCACCCTCCCCATATTTTCTTGGGCGTAGCTAAGTGGCTTGATATTAATGGGTTTTGTGGCCAATTCTTTCCACCCAGCATAATAGATTGCTCTACCAGAGCCATGTCCATCCTAAACGTTTTTTTTTTTTTTTTTTTTTTTTTCCTTAATAAAATTTCAACTATTAAAGGCAGCAGGGGAGGTGAATTTCCTGTCTCTAGATTAACCTCAAAAGCCTGTGGTTAAGAATTTTACCTTTTGAGGACCTTTCACATACGACTTTTAACACCTGATTTTTGTTGAAATTTATTTTGACTAACTTGGTAACCATTCTTTCCTTTATGCCTTATATGAATTTTACCTTTTGAAGATTTTTGTGGTCATCTATTGTGACTAACTTGGGAACCTTTATTTTCTTTATGCCCTGTGTATTTTCCCGTTTCTTTTTCTCGCATTATTTAGTATTATTTCCCATTCGTTATGCTTCTCTCTCTCCCTCTCTCTCTCGTGTTCCAAATTCTTTGGATGTGAATTTGCTCCACACTGGACGTGTGGGTTTTCTACTTGACTACCAATCTGGTAGCTCGAGTTCGCTCCCGGACGGTGCAAGTGTAGAATCAGAGGACTTTATTTTTGGTAATTAGAAATTCATTTCTCGATATAGTGTGGTTCGGTTCCCACAATAAGCTGTAGGTCCCGTTGCTAAATAAGCAGTTGGTTCCTAGCTACGTAAAAACATCTAATCCTTCGGTCCAACCCAAGGAGAGATGTTAATCCGCTCAGTGGTTTGGTTAAACTAAGATATATTTACCTTTGGACTTGGAGTTGTGATATCTAATGGTCATTACTTTACCTTTTTCTTTGCCCTGATCTTGGAAATATTAAACAAACGGTAAACGTGGGTAGGGTATGCATTGCATCTATTTATTCTGTACGATATTATTCTGCTTATTCGTATTTACAACTGTGTAATGTATTTACAACTGTGTAATGTATTTCCCCGTTTTTTTTTTTTTTTTTTTTTTTTTTTTTTTTTTTTTTTTTTTTTTTTTTTTTTTTTTTTCACGAACCTCTAGGTCAGTGCATTCAAATAAGAAACAAATATTTGACGCAAATCTCCATCACCTATCTTCTTTATAAAAACCATCAATAACCCAAAAAAACGTGTAGCCAGTTGCGCGCGTTTTTGCGAAATTAGTGTTTTTATAATAGTAGAAGGAATGGTGGTGGTAATAATAGTAGTTGCTGTTGTTGTTAAAGTAGTTGGTGTTAATTTTAAGCTGTTGTAGCGAAAACCCTGCAACAACAATTGCCTAATCATCTTTATAATAAGAGGCTCAGCTTTTCCGTTGCGTAATTGTAACAGTATGGCAACCAAATTCATGAACACCGTAGTTTACCTCCTGAGGAATTTCCAGGTTCTCTTGTAATTCTATGAACGTAATTGTTAGCGCCTCAATGGCGTGGTCGGTATGGTGTTGGCGTGTCAGCTTGGTGGCCTTGAGTTCGATTCTAGGCATTTCACTGAGGTATGAGAGATGTGCATTTGTAGTGATAGAAGTTCACTCCCGACGTGGTTCGGAAGTCACGTAAAGCGGTTGGTCCCGTTGCTGAATAACTATTGGTTTATGCAATGTAAAAACAATATACAAACCAACAAACTAAACACGCTATATTTTTTTTATTAGGCTGTTATTTTTTATAGATTTGTTTTCCTTTTAGTATATTTGTTTATTTTTTGTTACGTGAACGAATGGTGATTAGTGCCTTGACCTATTTTTGTTTTCTAGAGGTAAAATCACAATTTTTGAATTAAATATTAGGCATGGAAATTTTTATGTGCTAAGAGTCAGACGGTATATTTTGATGGGGGAATTCCCGGTTAGATTTTATGCATTCGTATGTATATGAATGAATGGGTGACTGAACGAAATGGCACTTGGTATGCTGAATGAATCCGGTTATATTGCATATCTATGCTTAGATTATAATAGTTTGCTTTTTTTGGTCTTGTGCAGTGACATATGTATATTATATATATATATATATATATATATATATATATATATATATATATATGTATATGTATGTATATATATGTGTGTGTGTATGTATGCATGTATGTATGATATATAGGGGTATATATGCATATATATAGTACCATATATATATGTATATATATATATATATATTACATATATATATATATATGATATATATATATATATAATATATTATATATATATTTATATATATATATATATAATATATATATAGTATATTATATATATATATTATAATATATAAAAGAAAAGACAGAGTGCCAAGTACTTTCGCGTTTTTAACACATCTTCTTTGTGCTAATAAACAAAATCACGTGCTTACTTTTGTGATTTCTTAGCATGTCTCTAATTATTTGAGTTATTTATGCCGGAATTAACTGATGCTGCTCATGATAACAAAATTAAGAAAAATATAAGGTTAATGAGGTCTTATTCTCTTCAGTAATGCATGATTGCCACACTCCGAACTCAAAATCATTATAATTAAGTACTGAGTCAAAGGTGTTTCATGATTCCGCCTAGGAAGTCCTCATAATACATTTTATCAAAACCACTGCTTTCATTTCTACCTCCGTTTTATTACTTGAACTTTAACCGCCCCCCAGAAAAAAAAATAAAAAGTCGATAACAAAAACTCAGAAAATTTTCAATTGTGGGGAATCTGTTGGTGAAAATTGCTTTTTCCATTTTTTCGAAAGTTTCTTATGGCCAGGCTTCATTTTTTTTTTGGTGTGCAGTGGGACCAGTAATTGATCCAATAACTGCATGGAGGGGATATCGCCCCAAAACCACCTTGTGATCCTGATAGCTCGAATCTGACGTTAAGTCATTTTGACAGATAAGTTTATTATTATTATTTGAATTATATATATGCATGTTGGGATGAATTTGAATACTGCATAGACGTATAACTGAAAATATAATTTTTTCTGTAAATGAAAATAATTGCTGATAATTTATCATTATATATCATATGAAGGCTGCCTCTTTTAGGCATCTCTCTGCTTCATGTGTGACAAGGATTTCGAGGCTAGCGCTACTTCGAACCCATAAACTCGCCTATTTATTGGTTTATATATATATATATATATATATATATATATATATATATATATATATATATATATACATACATACATATACATGAATATTTATATATATTATGTACGTGTGTATATATATATATATATATATATATATATATATATATATATGTATATATATATATATATATATATATATATATATATAGTATATGTATATATATATATATATATATATATATATATATATATATATATATATCAAAAGCCCTATCATACCTGAGGCATATATATCAGTGCCTGCAAGACAACCACGACCGAGTGATGATATATATTAGATAAGGGCAGTTGACGTGCCTATTTTTTATTATATTTAATTGCTACGTAAATTCACATTATTTGGAAATTAAAAATTAAAGGAGCACCATCAGCTATCTCGTTTGATCCAGAACCGGCCGGCAACCTACGAAAATATTTCATCCAAAGAAATATATTTAAGTATGCGTTTGTGCAATATCAAATACAAACTGACAGGCAATATATTATTCATGAAAAATCATCTTATCTATCGAAATGATGAAACGTCAAATTCTCAAGCAATCAGAATCACAAGGTGGTTTTGGGGCGATATCCAAACACCCCCCCCCCCCCCCACCCCTGTTATTGGATCAATTACTGGTCCCACTAAAAAAAATGGAGCCAAACCATAAGAAACTTTCGGAAAAAAAGGAAAAATCAATTTTCTCCATCAGTTTCCCCGCATTGGTTTTATTATTATTTTTTTCTTTTTAAGCGTTGAAAATTCAAGTTTTGAAACTGCGGTAGAGTCGAAGGCCGTGATATTGTGAAATTAGATCATGAGGACTTCCTTTGAATTATCATGAGAGAGCTTTGATTCGATATTTAATTAAGATTTTTTTGTCGGGAGTGTGTGGCAATCCTGTATTACTAGCGAGAAAACAATATGACCTTATAAACTTTATTTTGACCTCATGCCTAGTTTCTGTTAATCAGGAACAGGGCAAAAACAAGTCAAACGATTACAGACACACACACACACACACACACATCATTATATGAGATATGTGCTTAAAAATCACAGTAGATGCACGTGACGTTGATATAAGCGGATAACACAGGAAAAAATAATAGGCAGAAATTCGTAGCCGATGTCTTATTAAAGGACGAAAACTCTGGCTGCTTCATTAGAGTTGAATTTATATATATAAAAAGGTTCTCATTTTTCCAAGGAAAGGCACGAAGTAGTTGTCTTATATTACTGTCATAAACAGGAGAGTATAGACATTCAAGGTTACGTTCCTATTACTTTCATAAACAGGAGAGTATAGACATACAAGGTTACGTTCATAATACTTTCATAAACAGGAGAATATACACATACAAGGTTACGTTCATATTACTTTCATAAACAAGAGAGTATAGACATACTAGGTTACATTCATATTACTTTCATAAACAAGAGAGTATACACATACAACGTTACGTTTATATTACTTTCATAAACAGGAGAGTATAGACATACAAGGTTACGTTCATAATACTTTCATAAACAGGAGAGTACAGACATACAAGGTTACGTTCATAATACTTTCATAAACAGGAGAGTACAGACATACAAGGTTACGTTCATATTACTTTCATAAACAGGAGAGTATAGACATTCAAAGTTACATTTATATTACTTTCATAAACAGGAGAGTATAGACATTCAAGGTTACATTTATATTACTTTCATAAACAGGAGAGTATACGTAGTCATACAAGGTTACGTTTTCATTTTACTGAAAATGAATAAACAACCACGTTTCCAGACAGGAAGATATGGCCGATTATGTTTCTCTTCAGTTCAACACATTTTGGTCTCACCGAAAGTCAGAGATGTGCTGAATATAGAATAAGTTTTAGGTCGGTATGTGGTAGGCGTCAAGAGGATTTTAAATCTGGTTGGGCAGGTTTCTCTTGTATTAATAGTTGATGGTTGCTAGAGAACTAGACAACCACCCACGAAGGATTAAAATCCACCTTCATTTCAATACGACCAAATACTGATTTTCAATTCGGTGCCTCTCCAACTCCCTTTGGTTTGTTTGTTTTGTTTGTATGGTGCTTTTACGTTGCATGGAACCAGTGGTTATTCAGCAACGGGACCAACGGCTTTACGTGACTTCCGAACCACGTCGAGAGTGAACTTCTATCACCAGAAATACACATCTCTCACTCCTCAATGGAATGGCCGAGAATCGAACCCGCGACCACCGAGGTGGGAAGCTAATACCATACCAACCACGCCGCCGAGGCGCTCAACTCCCTTTGGAATCCATGCCTCGTTGAACTGCAGCGAAACAGTACCGAAGATATTTTCCTGTTTGCGTACGTAGCTGTGTATTTATATATGGGAAATGAAATGTTTCCCCAATGTGTCCCTACCCACCCGTTCGTGAAATGAATATCTGACTCTTATTACGTGGTCTTTCCCTGACAGAGAAAGAAATAATTTGAAATATAGAGAAACTATTATGAATTAAGCTCGGCTGATGCAGTCGTTATTTTTAATGAAAACAATAAAAAGCCACAGTAGTGTTAGTTATTATTATTATTATATTATTATTATTATTATTATTATTATTATTATTAATTAATTATATTATTATTTATTATTTATTATTATTATTAAGGAATACACAATCTCGTGAAAAACAATTGGTGTCATAAAAATCCACATAGTAATATACTCTAATACATAATGTGGATTATTATTATTATTATTATTATTATTATTATTATTATTATTATTATTATTATTATTATTATTATTATTATCATCCACTTTTGTATCTCCCGTAAAGATGTCTGCCATCTTGGTTGCTGTGCAAGATTAAAATTATGCAAGTCATGTGCTATTGATAAGAAAGTTAAAACAAATTTAGTCATTGAATAATTTCTATTCTTAACATTTCAGGTAAGTGTCGTTCCCCGAGACGGACCCAAGCTGATTTCGTAAGTATATTTTAAGTAACTGAGGCGTATAACCTGCTAGCTAATCATTCAGTGTCCGTCTGGTTGTCTCTCTGTCAATTGATTCGTGTACATTTTTCTGAGCATTGTCTCAGTCACTTATTTGTTCATTGTGACATTTGGTTCCCCGAGTTCTTCATGACACATGGCCGCATGAGTGTACATGCTATTTTTAGAAATATTAAAAGAGATTATCATTATTACGGATTGAGATAGTTGTAAGCATTTCGGAGTTATTTATAATGATAATTGTTTACAGAAGCAGGGACGTGAAGAATATATATATATATATATATATATATATATATATATATATATATATATATATATATATATTCTTCACGTCCCTGCTTCTGTAAACAATTATCATTATAAATAACTCCGAAATGCTTACAACTATCTCAATCCATAATAATGATAATCTCCTTTAATATTTCTAAAAATAACATGTATATATATATATATATATCTATATATATAGCTATATATATATATATACATGTTATTTTTCAATATTTCTTTTAATATTTCTCTAAAAATAACGTATATATATATATATAATATATATATATAGAGATATGTATATATATATATATGTTATATATATATATATTATTATTATATATAATATATTTGGGGGGCGTATTTTTGGTATTTGAAAATGGCTTGTGGTTGTGGTAGAATCTCTCATATTTACGATTGAAAAATATTGTATGGCGTTCAAGAGCAAGGCTCACATTGAATAGATCGTTACCATTTATAAAGGGAATTGTGGTAAAAGCGTTTTATTTATTTATTTATTTATTTTTGATGATGGTGATAATCCACTTAAAAATGCCTCATCACACTAAGCATGTCTTAAGTCACCGTCTATTCCTTGCAGCCTTCATAATTGCAGTTATTAATTATATATTTTGGGGTTTTACTTTACATATCATTACTAACTTTCTTATAATCATACTAATTTATATTTTATAGGAAGAACTTTTTTTTTTATTTTTGTTTTATCTTTTTTTTTTTAATCCTTTCAGTAACATCAAGCGCAAATATTTGTACCCTAAATCTCTTCTGGGCAGTTTGGGTCCGACTTCACGGGCCCACCCCCAAAACTCTCTCTCATCCCCTTGAATATTTCATCATGAAACCAACGAAAACATAACTCTCATTCTACATAATCTACTGCTTTTACTCGTTTCATTATTATTATTATTATTATTATTATTATTATTATTATTATTATTATTATTATTATTATTATTATTATTATATTTGAATAATGGTAATGAGAATAATTAAAGTTATAGAAGTAGATTATGCGGGGTAAAATAATAATAATAATATAAAGTATTAATTATTATTATTATTGATTATTATTATTATTATTTCATCCTCCATAATCTGTTCCTTAGCTCATTAATATTATTATTATTATTACCTCATCCTGTTTTATGTACTTCTTTAACTCATTATTATTATTATTATTATTATTATTATTATTATTATTATTATTATTATTATTATTAGATTCCCAAAACTAATTATGACGTGTGCATTCGTACACCAAGGCTTCTTCTTTCGCCCGCTATTACTGCATTGTATTTCTCTTCGCTATTTCTCTCGAATTTCCTTGAATGTGACCATTCCCGATAATATATCGGGTAATGCATTACTGCATCGCTGTAGCTGATGGACATTACTCTGTATTTGCTGTTCGTAATTGCTGTTGGCAGGAGACACATTGGGTGACCTCCTCCGGGGTCGCGGAGAGTGGACTCAGATGCCATAATTGTATAGAGAGCAATTGCATTAGGGAGCTCAGTCGTGGAACTGTAGTTTTCTCTCATGTTCTTCTTGGAAGTTGTCCAAAATATGTTTCTCGTGAGGTTTGGTAAGGTTTATATATGTGTGAGGTTTCTTGGACTGTTGGTCTCATTATTACCTTGAAATTAACTGGTCGTTTCTCTCTCTCTCTCTCTCTCTCTCTCTCTCTCTCTCAAATTACGTCTAATTCCTTGATTCATCTTATCGTTCCCCACCCTCTCTCTCTCTCTCTCTCTCTCTCTCTCTCTCTCTCTCTCTCTTACGTCTAATCCTTGGATCATTACGTCTACCCTTACCCCTTCCTCACTCTCGTCTCTCTCTCTCTCATCTCTCTCTCTCTCTCTCTCTCTCTCTCTAAATTACATCTAATTCCTTTATTCTCCTTAACGTCCTCTCTCTCTCTCTCTCTCTCTCTCTCTCTCTCTCTCTCTCTCTCTCTCTCTCATGACACCCAGATTTCCAGGAAACCAAGTTTCCAGCTCTCCGTCCCGCACCGGTATTGGCTATAACTACCAAACTCAGCCGGTAGTCGACTAAGTCATGGATTTGAAATGTAAACAAGAGCTCGGCTCTGTGAAGTGTTTGAGTTATGGTTTTGTTGTGGTTCCCGAACTGATAAAAAGTCGATCATGATTCATAATTGCTTCGTGACGTCGGTGCTTTGTTGTGGTTTGAACGCAGGTTCTGTGCGGGGGTTCTCAAGTCTCAGGGATAAGAAAGTTAATGTTTGATTTATCTGTTCGGTTAGAGTGAATAAGTCTGATGTTCTTCGATGAGTTTTCAATGTATTCTCGTTACTTTTTTAGGTTACTTTACCAAGACGAAGGTTGCTTTTCTTAGGTTACGTTACCAAGACAAAGGTTACTTTTTAGGTTACTTTACCACGGCAAAGGTTAATTTTTTTTTTTAGGTTACTTCACCAAGACAAATTAGTATTATAGAATTTCGTGGGCCATGTTACTTTGCTAAAACAAATTACTGTAGAATTTCGTGACCTGTGTTACTTTACGAAGACGAATTATTATAGAATTTCGTCGGCCCTGTTACTTTACCAAGAAATATTATTATAGAATTTCGTTGGGCCTATTTCTTTACCAAGAGAAATTACTATAGAATGTCTTGGGCCTTGATACGCTACCAAGACAAATTACTGTAGAATTTCGTGGCCCCTGTTACTTTACCAACACAAATTACTATAGAATTTCGTGGGCCTTTACCAAGAGAAATTACTACAGAATGTTATTGTATTTAGATCTACTCAAGAAATGGGATTACGAAATTATCGGTCCGATTTGCGATTCTGTCTACGTATCCCTTCTGGGGGAGAGTAGCTATAGTAGATTCACATCAGCCGTGCATCTGATGACTAGACCAGTCCCTTACGATGCTCCTGATTGGCCGTTGATAAGCCAATCACAGGGCTGGAAACTCTCAGTCTCTCTCGAGAGTTCACATCGGCAAGATGTATATTCCACCTCTCCTGAGGGATACGTCTTTCAAAAGTACCCCTCAAGAGAGGTGGAACATACATCCTGCCTATGTGGACTCTCTCGAGAGACTGAGAGTTTCCAGCCCTGTGATTGGCTTATCAACAGCCAATCAGGAGCGTCGTAAGGGACTGGCCTAGACATCAGATGCACGGCTGATGTGAATCTACTATAGTATTTCTGCGATGTGTGACTGCTTTGATGCTGCGAGTGTTGTTAGCCGCTGTGACATGACAGAAATAGCTTTTCTTATCAGTGAGCTACGTATGATCTTGCTGTGAGGTGTTCTTTATATCATATATATATATATATATATATATATATAATATATATATATATGTGTGTGTGTGTGTGTGTGTGTGTGTGAGTGTATAATATATATATATATATATATATATATATATATATCTATCTATCTATCTATATAATATATATATATATATATATATATATATACTATGAAATCTTGAATTTTTATCTAAAGTGCGTGGTTCGACACTTGATAATTCACATTGCGCCATTTCCCCAAATGTGAAGAGAAATATAGGGAATTTTCCCATCAATGAAGAGAAATATAGGGAAATTCCTTCGGCACTGCCCCCACCCGTCGGCAAATGATGGATCGTAAATCTGTAGCAATTACCGTTTTTACACAAGAGCCAAAGAAAACAAATGGCTAACTGCATGAGGGTGCGAGAGTCATTGTTCAGGATCAATTGACAGTTATATCAGATTAACGCAGATTTTATTTCACTGATTATGTAACACGGCGATTTAAAATGATTATTCAGCTTGTCGGTGTTAAACTAATGGGTTATTTTTCGAGTGATAACGGCCGTAGTTTCTGCTCGTTCATCCTGAATAACACATTTCTCCAGCATTATTTCGGCGAGTTGGGTTTGTAATCGGAACGAGTGCTTATTTTCTGTATATGCCCTTTGCTGGCAGCCGCTGAAATCGCGTTAATCGTGTGCGTTCTGTTATTCTGAATGAGGTTCATGTGCCATTAGCATTAATTGCTTCGAAACAGTTCACAATGGCGTTCGATTCCCGTGTGATCGAAATGCCATTATGTTCCAGAGCATCTCGATGCATTTGGATTTCCATCCTCTCTCTCCCCCACCCCTCCTTCCCCCTCTCCTTCCCCTCTCCTCCCCCCCTACCCTCCTTCCCCTATCCTCCCCCCCCCCACCATTCTTCCTCACTCCTCCCCCTCCACCCCTACCCCTCCTTTCCCCCTTTCCCCCACCCCCCTCCCCCATCCCGGGGCAAAAAAAATCCTTCCCCTCTCCTTACCCCCACCCTCATTTCCCCCTTCCTCCCCCTCTCCTCCTCCCACCCTCCTCCCCCTCCCGGGGCAAAAAAAAAAAAAAAAAAAAAAAAAAAAAAAAAAAAAAAAAAAAACAAAAAAAAAAAAAAAAAAAAAAAAAAAAAAAAAAAAAAAAACTTAATTGGATATTGGTTGTTTATGTTAACGTTGCTTGAGATTGAAACGCTGGAAGTGGAAATGTGAAAGTGAGGAGGCATTGGAAGCAAATATTAGCAGATCTTAATTAACTGGAGCTTCGATTTCTGTAGACTACTACTAGTGATTTCATGTTGATTACACAAATCCTTTTTGTTTGGGTCGTGGGTGTTTGTGTGTGTGTGGGTGTGTGTGTTTCTGTGTTTTGTGGTTGTAGGTGATATCCGTATTTCATTTATGTTTTTCCTTTGATTATTTTTATTTTAAAATAAGACATTTCTCGCCACAGCACAGTAATGCGCTCCGTAGGGGAGCAGTGCCGTCAATGCACCCTCATGTGGTGTACTGTAGGCATTATTTAAGGTTCTTTGCAGTGTGCCTTCGGCCCCATGCTGCCACCCCTTTCATTATTTTTACTGTACCTCCTTTCATATTCTCTTTCTTCCATCTTACTTTCCACCCTCTCCTAACAATTAAGTTCTAGTGCAACTGCTTTGAGGTTTTCCTCCAGTTACACCTTTCAAACCTTTTACTCTCAATTTCCGTTTCAGCTCTGAAGGACCTCATAGGTCCCAGTGCTTGGCCTTTGGCCTAAATGCTATATTAAGTTCAATTCAATTTGTCTGTTAACCAGTTGTCTTCGTTTTTCTACTTTTATGTATTGAAGATGCATTAATCGATAATTTAGCTGTTTAAGAAAACAATGCTCTATATGGCTTAGCCTTGCGTGGTTGCGAAAAAACAAACGCATGTGCGTGGGTACTACTTGCATACACCCCTTCAATGATTAAATGACTATAGCTGGTTCACTTAAGTTAAGATTCTCGGATGAGCCCTATGCTAACGAGACGTTTGTTTGGCGGCCGCTGATTGGCTGGTACCGGGAGGTAGGCAGCTCCTAGTCAATTAGCGGCCGCCAAACCAACGTCTCGTAGGCATAGAGCTCACCCAAGAATCTACCTTAAGTGAACCTGCTATAGTGATAGAGTGATATTAAATCATAATGCCATAAATGCCTTATTAAAAAATTTTTTTATGAATCGCCGATCGAGTCCTGTTTAACCGGAAGATCATTAAGGATCTATATAGAAATTTTTTTGCTTTTATTCTAAACAGTCTCAAATTCAATCGAAAGATTAAATTTCTATTCTGGTTTTTAAGTTTTAATTCAGTTGAGAACTCCGTTTGTAGAAAGTTTAAAAAGCCTGTGGATGACATCTGGGTGATTATTCTTTTTTTTTTTTTAAAGAGACCTGTAAGTTCAGAAATCGTGTACCATGTCACCTTCCTTTTATAGAAAATGTTAGGCCTGTGGATAACATTTGTGTGATTATTCCACAAATTGCTTTTGATTTTTAAAGAGACTTACAAATTAAGAAATCGTGTACCATGTCACCTTCCGTTTATAGAAAATGTAAAGCCTGTGAATGGCATCTATATGGTTATTCAAACTTTAGTTTTATTTTTAAGACTTACATATTCAGAAAGTCGTGTACCATATCTTTATAGAAAATGTCAAGCCTGTGATTGACATCTGTATGATTATTCAAAGTTTAAATTTTTTATTTCTAAAGAGACTTACAAATTCAGAAATCGTGTACCATGTCACCTTCCGTTTATAGAAAATGGTAAGCCTGTGAATGACGTCTCTATTCTTATTTATTTATTATTTAATTTTTATATATAAAAAGAGACTTACAAATTCGGAAATCGTGTACCATGTCTTTATAGAAAATGTAAAGCCTGTGAATGACATCTGTATGATTATTCTAACTTTTGTTTTTGTTTTTTAAAGAGACTTAGAAATTTTGCGTTCATATTCATTCGTCCCTAATGGCCTCATGAAGCCGCCTTAATGCACGCGGAACGCGCTAGTCGGGACTGATTATGTTTATAGCATGAGCTGAGAGCAGCATGGGCTCTCTCTCTCTCTCTCTTCTCTCTCTCTCTCTCTCTCTGTTGGCAGCGAGGTTTTTAAGTATTTTTGTTAACGCGCATTTCGCTGGAATTTTGTTTCTCGCGTTTGCTCGTACACTGAGAGAGCTTCTGGGTGTTCGTTTTAATGTCAGATTTTTCTTTTAATATCAGATTTTTTAGTGTGAAGCAGCACGTGAATTACAAAAACTTTTCATTTAGCGAAAGATGCTGAGAATTCAGTTTAAAATTAAAATTCAAGAGAAAATAAATAGTGATCATTTTTATCTACTTTAGTAAGGTATAGAGGCATAAATGTTTTAACATAACAATCAGGAGAGGGGGGTAAAGTATATTTTTTATTATTCAAGGAGTTGTCAGAACGAGCTTTCGGTGATTGCAAACCTCCGCCAGGCTGAATGGTCAACCCCTGCTCGGTTTCTTCTCCCCAAAAAACTTCCATTCCTATCTCTCCCAAAATGTAATCATTTGTTGTCATTACGAGACACACCTTAGCTCAAATCCAAGAAAAACGTTTTGAGTAATGTTTAATAGAGACTTTTATACTAAAACCAGACGATATTCAGTCTACAGTTTTATATTAAAATTACTAGTAAGAAGAGGCAGGTAAACTAGTCATATTTAGTCCTTTGATGAAATGAGTATACAGTTTAAAAGTAAAATTGATTTACTAGACACTATAATTTGAAATGTCTCCTTTTGATGAAATGATGTGTATACAGTTTAAAAGTGAAATTGATATACTAGACAGAAGGTAAGACACTATAATTTGAAATATTTTGGGAAAAAAATCAACTCCACAGTTTTAAACTGGAATGAGCAAGAAGGCCAGAATTGATCATTTTTCTACCTCAAGATGAGGCAAATCTGATTGAGAAGTTACGAGGAAAAGGCAAATCACGTCATCATTTCGATCCTTTTGGAAAGGCGATTTGCCAGCCACTGGAAAGCCTGCCTGATACGGAAAGGACAATATCAAGGGAAATATCAGATCACCGTGATGGACGTTCCCCCCAAAAGGGTACTGTTTGGTTTTACAGAGTTGACTCCCATCTGTGAGTGCATTCCGTGACAATCAGCCCAAAAGTCAAGCTCGTTCGTCGAGAAATCACGCGCCGAGGATTAAGCGTCATTAGTCCATCCGTTTCGATTTCCAGATTCACTCTTGTTAGTTTTCAATAAGAGAAAGTTATTGCGTCGGCTTTGCCTGTCCGCCCGCACTTTTTTCTGTCCGCACTTTTACTGTTTTCTGTCCGCACTTTTTCTGTCAGCACTTTTTTTCTGTCCGCACTTTTTCTGTTTTCTGTCCGCACTTTTTCTGTCAGCACTTTTTTCTGTCAGTTTTTGTTGTCAGCACTATTTTTCTGTCCGCACTTTTTCTGTTTTCTGTCAGCACTTTTTTTGTCCGAATTTTTCTGTCCGCGCTTTTTTCTGTCAGCATTTTTCTGTCAGCACTTTTCTGTCCGCACTTTTCTGTCCGTACTTTTTCTGTCAGCACTTTTTTTCTGTCAGGAGTTTTTGTTGTCAGCTTTTTCTTTTTCTCTCAGCACTTTTTTTCAGTCCGCACTCTTTTTCCGTCATCGCTTTTTTCTGTCAGCACTTTTTTTTCAGTCCGCACTTTTTTCTGTCCGCATTTTTTCTGTCAGCGCTTTTTTCTGTCAGCACTTTTTCTGTCAGCATTTTTTTTGTCCGCACTTTTTCTGTCCGACTTTTTCTATCCGCGCTTTTTTCTGTCAGCACTTTTACTGTCTGAATTTTTTGTGTCCGCCCTCAGATTATAAAAACCACTGAGCTTCTAAAGGCCTGCAAATTGGAATGCTGATCTAATTATCTAACAAACCGAATTGTAGTCCTCTATCCTCAGTAGTTTTTATTTTATTTAAGGTTAAAGTTAGCCAGAATCGTGCGTCTGGGAACGGTATACGACAGGCCACCACTGGGCCGTGGTTAAAGTTTCGTGGACTTCGGCTCATACAGCATTATACCGAGACCACCGAAAGATAGAGGTCTATTTTCAATGGGCTTGACTATACGCTGTACAGAAAAGTCGATTACGCCGAAGAAACTTCGGCGCATTTTTACTTGTTTTTCCGGTCACGGGAAAAACAGAAATGTTGGAAAAATCTTTTATAAATCTGAGGAAAAAATGTAAAAAAAAAAAAAAAGAAAAAAGAATAAAGACTCACACAAAAAAAAAATGTTTCAATAATTTTTTTTTTTTTTTTTTTTTTTTTTTTTTTTTTTTTTTTTATTAAAAACTACCCGTAGGAAGATGATGGTCAAATATTTCCATTCTTTAAATGAAGAATACAATTTCAAAGTAGATTTAATATCCTAGAAAAAGAGTGAAACGCTATTAGCCGTCCATGTCGACTTCCAGATTCCCTCCCCAAGAGACGCATAACATTTTTTTATTCGTTCAAGAAAAATAAAAAAAAGTGAAAACGGAGGCAAACAGAGTGGAAGTTTTATATTGTAAACATATTTCGTAAATTTGTGTCAGATAGTTTCAACTCGTTGCATGGGAAATTACTTCAGTGAACAGACGTCCAAATACCAAAGTTCTTTTTGTTCATTCGTTTGCCGGCTCGTACACAGATACATATACATACAGACAGACAGATTGACACACACACACGTGCGCGCGCACACACACACTTGATACGATATCAGAGTGTTCTTGCTGCTTTCCTGTCTACCTTACTAGGATTTAACCTTACGTGAGAGTGTGCGTGTATGTGCGTATGTATAAACACACATATATCTACACACACCCGCACCCACACCCACATACACACAAACATACACACACACACACATTATATATGTGTGTGTATATATATATATATATATATATATATATATATATATATATAGTGTGTGTGTGTGTGGTGTGTGTGTGTGTGTGTGTGTGTGTGTATACGTGTGTGTTGTGAGTGTTGGTGCGTCTGCGTGTATATATAGATATGAATATGTTTATACGTACGCACATACACGCACACCCTCTCGTAAGGGTCAATCTTAGTGAGGTGAACATTCTGATATCACCTCTATTAAACCAAAGCACTTGCACATATATAAATATTTTGCAGTTCCAGACTTAGGCCAAGGTTTCGAGTTTAAAAGTCTTTTGCCAACTTTGAACTTTTCCAACCAAATGCAGCCGAAACAACTTTTGCAACTTTTCGCATTATTGAAAACGTATAGTCAAGAGTGCAGTAAAAGCAGTAAAAGGAGTAATAAAAACTTAAATTGGCAGTAGAATGAGAGCAGCGATGGTGACTTGCACTGTCCCACTTACATATACTATAGTAGATTCACATCAACCGTGCATTTGATGATTAGGCCAGTCCCTTACGACTTACCTGATTGGCTGTTGATAAGCCAGTCACAGGGCTGGAAACTCTCAGTCTCTCTCGAGAGTTCACATAGGCAGGATGTATGTTCCATTTCTACTGAGGGATACGTTTGCAAGAAGTATCCTTCAGGAGAGGTGGAACATACATCCTGCATATGTGAACTCTCTCGAGAGGCTGAGAGTTTCCAGCCTTGTGACTGGCTTGTTGTGTACACAAAGGTTATGCATATTCCATTCGAGTTAGGATTATCTTGTGGTTGACTAGGCTTCAATCAAAGATCAGAGAACATTTAGTGATTGTCTTTAGGACCTGAGTGATTTTATCTAGAAGGATTTCAGATAGAAAATACTTGTGATGATGCAAAATGCATATTATGGTTCCATCCAGATTCCAGCACAATTCAGATCCATCCCAAAATCTAATCCTGGAACCATCTCAAACACTAATTCAGATCCATCTCAAAATGTAGTCTAGATCCATCTCAAACATTGATCCAGATCCATCTCAAAATGTAGTCTAGATCCATCTCAAACACTGATCCAGATCCATCTCAAAATGTAGTCTAGATCAATCTCAAACACTGATCCAGATCCATCTTAAATTCTAGTCGGTTTCCATCTCAAAATCTGATCTGTATTTATTTTTTATTTAATTTGGGTTCATTACAAAACAGCAACTGGATCTATCATACAATTAAATCAGAATAATAGCTACCTAGATCTATTTCAAAGTCTAATGTTGCGCCATCGCAAAATCTAATCCGGATCCACTTCAAAATCAATTCGGGAAGCATCTGAGAAATTAGATTCAACACTAAATCTAAGCCCATCTCGAAATCTAATCAACCCTTAATAGGTCCATAGCCTGTTACCCCAGTGTTTCCTTCAATAACTTATTGTAAATATTTTGTGGTTGGGGGCGAGCAAGCAGAGTGATAATTGGTGAACCTTACAAAAGACTGTACAGACATTAAGGGAGGGGGGGGGGGGTGGGGGGGGGAGCAAACAGACTGATAATTGATGAACCTTATAAAAGATTTTACATTTATTATTATATAAGTCATTTAAATACAACCTAGTTGTAAATAACTTCAACGATTTGAAATCTATTCACGTCAATAACACAAACAGCTGATATTTTCAGATAACCGTGTTACCTCAGCGTGGTTCAGACCTCCAAGCGTGAAAACGGATTATCCCACATTGCGATTTTCCAGTTCCGTATATATTATTTCAAAATAAAGACTGAGATAAAAAATACCTCTCAGTGTCAATTTAGATAAGTAACTGGAGATGACACGAGCGAGAGCTTTCAGTGCTGAGAGACTGAAATACGTAAGGAGTCGAAACTTGAACGTCACACAACACCTACGCAGGGTCATTAGGAACCTCGAAGACCCACGCTTTCTTACCTTTATCGTCCGGAAGGCAGTAATTAAAACTTTTCCTTTTTTTTTTTTTTTTTTGAGACATCACAAACGTAACATTTCGAAATAAGACTTCTCTCAGCCGTGTATAATCTTTACTTGAGCGCCCAGCGATCCATCTTTTGGATTACGGATTATATATATATATATATATATATATATATATATATATATATATATATATATATATATATATGTGTGTGTGTGTGAGTGTGAGTGTGTGTGTGTGTGTGTGTGTGTTTATATAAATGCACGTATGTATATACATTTATATCATGTGGTCTGTTTATCTACATGTATATATGCATGTCTAATATATATGTTTTGTATGCATGTACTATGTACATATGTCTGATATATATATATATATATATATATATATATATATATGTATGTATATATATATATATATATATGTATGTATATATATATATATATATATATATATATATATATTATATATATAGAGAGAGAGAGAGAGAGAGAGAGAGAGAGAGAGAGAGAGAGAGAGAGAGAGGTGCAAGGTACCTTCCCATTCTTCATTACCGAACTCGAGAGGCAATACCTCACATTATATCCGAAGCCTATGCTTAATGAACGTGTAAAGCTGCAACGCCATTGTCATTGGCTACTTATTAACAACTGGGTGAGCTGATAGTGGCTTGGGTGGCTTTGTCACTAGGCCTACGGATTTTCAGACTTAGAAACTGGGGATTTAGGCGGTGTCCCAGCGGCTGGGTTCATCTTGCTCACAGTAAGTTCGTGTCCCACGGAACATGCCAACTTGCTGTATATATAAATAAATGTATAACTGAATCACGAAAGCTTGGAACGTCATAAATCCATAAATAAAGGTATAAGCCACGAAGGAAAAATAAACAACAGAGTTTCTGCAAGATCTTTCGACTCGACTTCCTTTACTCAGCTGAGTAAAGGACGTCGAGTCGAAAGATCTTGCTGAAACTTCGTTGTTTATTTTTCCTTCGTGGCTTATACTTTTTTATATATATGTTAATATTATATAGTTATATTATATATATATATATATTATCTATCTATTCTATAATTCGTTCGAATATATGTATTAACATAAATAAACCATACATGCATACATATACGTATGTATAATATATATATATATATATATATATATATATATTATATATATATCCATATATATATACTTCAAATATTGTGCCATTGACTTTTCATTTCAGTATCTCTTACTCGAAATTATATTGTTTTTTTTTCTTATCATTAAAGATATTTTTTTTTGCGTTACGTAACAGATACTATATAACAGACTTACGAGAAAAGAAAGTAAGGCGTTATAAAAAAAAAGAACTTGCGTTAAGGTTTAATAGGTGCATATTCACACCACCTGCATTCCAGTTCATTTGGTCCACCTATAGTCCAGTTTATCTAGATAGCATTCCCTCGCAGCGGAGTTGGAATTCGGTGGGAGGCCGAAAAACCCTCGATTTTGGAACTGAATTTCCGGCTATAGATTCCGATACGCCCCCCGAGGAATTACCGATGTCGGTCAACCTGTTCGCATTGAGGCAGCAGTAGTAGTAGTAGTAGTAGGAGTAGTTAGGACCGGTGGGGAATTTGGTTGGATAAGCTCACCATAGTTTTGAAAATATTCTCCAGTTTCCTGGAATTGTTGGAATCCTGTGGTTTTGACTTTTTGGATCCAAAATATTTTTTCCTCTGTTCCCTTAGTTTTCTGGTTTGAATCTGTTTTATTTGAACTGAATGTCTATGGAAATTTTTTTTTATTAATTTCTTTATTTTTTTAGTATTGCTGTCAGTGATATATAATGTTAAAATATAAAGTTGATTAACTTATATTGATAACTGTTTTGCTCTTTGTTCCTACAGTTTTCCTTTGTTTTGAAGCCATTTTTGAAATCTTGTGAATTAAGTGTCTTCATATTTTGATCCCTTTCTTTAAGTTTCTTTTATTAATGACAGAGTGATAATGTTAAAATATACAGTTGGTTATTTTATTTCTATACTATCTATTTTTCTTCTTTGTTCCTTCAGTGTTCTGTTGTGAATTTTTTTTTTCAAATCATGTGAAATATCGTCTGTATATTTTGATTCATTTCTTTATTTTTTATTACTGGCAGAGTAATAATGTAAAAATATATAGTTTGTTATCTTATAATAATAATTTTTTAAGATCTTTGTTCCTTCAGTGATCTGTTGTGAATCTGTTTTTTAAATCATGTGAACTATTTTCTACAAATTTTGATTTTTTTTTTTTTTATTATTATTATTCACAGATTGATGATGTAAACACATAGGTGGTTATTTAATTTGGATACAAACGTTGCCGACCTATTATTTATCTTATTTATCTTGAATTTCCTATTTTTAAATATGACTCATCATATTAGAAAATGAATATGGTCATGTATAATTTTCTTCATTCCGTGTCAGTTCCTAAAAACACATGAATAACAATTATTGAAAGTTTGGCTTTTGAAATTAACGGGAGTTTTGAGTTGATTAGTATGCATTTGCGCATATGAATTCATGTTGAATAATTGTTCTGTAAAACAAGGTAACGCTTTGAATATGCATCAGTTTATGTATTTCATCCTTCTAATACTTATATCTATATATCTAATGTCTTATCGCTTGGCGATAGACTTTTTTGTTCTTTCCTTACGACTGTCATTCGTAAGTAATTTTTGGTTCCTCTCATCTCCCTTGGATATCTTAGTAGAGAGGTTCTTCTTTGACTAGAGGAGATGATTCAAACAGGCAAGTTGACAAGATAACAACTTTATTCTGTAACTCCATACTAGGAGATGCAGCTCGGTCGGACGACCGATATGTTTGATCGTTGGCGTGGAACTGCCATTCTAAAGCATCGCGTCGATAGCTGACATTAGCTATCTCAGCAATTCATATAAAAACACATACGTAGTTCGCCGGCTCGGAAGTTACAAGTTTCCGGCGTAGGTTAACAGGTCAACCGCTTCCCATGGAAGTTGTTGTGCAAAGTTATCATAAACATAAAAATGTTGACAAAGCTTAGAGCTAGATCAGGCTACTGCAGACAGCGCATAGCGTAATCTAGGTCTGCTTTGGTCACGTAGAACCCTCCTAATGCCATGACCCCAGGTCATTGGTTTATATTTACAGATCTTGTAAATTATATAATAATGTAATTATTACATTAGGCTCGGACTGCTACCTATTCAAGCCTTGAATAACAAAAAAAAAATTACTTTAAACATTGTCCATAGGAGCGTGCTCGTAACATACTAAGTGATTAAATGCATAAAAAGGTTCTGTTACATACCCTTGTTGACATATTCATAAACAAAGATAAATGCATGGAAAATATAGATCCATGTTTGGTAATGATAATGATTATGTACCCAAAAATAATAAAAGGTAAAAATCAAAACATGTATACATGATTAATATGATAACAGGTAACCTGATTAAGAATAATGGTTACTAAATAATGATTATAGCATGATCATGGATAATTGTTAAAGAGTACTTGACCCTCTTTGTAATAGATAAATATAATCGTATAATAGTATAACAATGTAATTCTGCAGAAATTCAATATATAGGGCTGATATTTTATTAGGTGCCCGAAAAATACCTTTAGGAATATATTAATGTATAATATTGGGCTATAATGATTTATTAGGCGCCCTGGAGATACTTTAACTGTTCAAATGCAAAGGCGTGAGTCTTTCTTGTCCTACATTTTTGCCAGCATACGGACCGCTTTTCACACACAACACAATTCCAGACAATTCCCTAGGCACGAACTGAAGTGGCCAAGTTCAGGCGGCCCTAAACGCAAACGACTTGAGTTTAACGGGTACGTCATCTAGACGGGCCAGTACGTTCCCTTGGAGATCCTTCTGTTTACGCCTTAGCCTACGCCAAGCAAAGATGTTGACGGCGATAACCAATATGGCCGTCACGCTGAACACGGCTAGCAGAATGTAGTAGCGAAGATTTTCTCCACCTGCATAAGTCGAATGACGCGTGGGTCATCTCAGCCAGTTGCGTCAGACGATGAGCTACTCGCGCGTTGTATGGGAGAGGTAGTGATGGGATGATTGTGGTAGCCCACGTGTAGTTCGCGAAATACGCCTTCTCACGTATTATCGTGTTGACCCCTCTGACGGTATAGTTTGTAGATGTCCCCGTACAACCATCGGCTGCTACGAAGATAGGGGCATGGGCGGTGGATGTGTCCGGACACACGACGTCGAATCCGGCCTTATCATAACGGATCCAGGAACCATTATTCATCCTGTAATTGAATTTATTACCGTAAAAGGGATAAAGTTTCCCCAGACAACCTTCGCTTGTATGAGAGAGAGAGCCGTTTAGCACTATGTCTAACTCACATGAATCCGTTGATATAGGATAGAATTCAAAAGAGTCAGCTGTACAAATTTTATTATTCATGGCTTCTGAACAGTGAGTGAGTTTATCTAAGTCTTTAATGACTGTAAATGATTTCTTATCAGAAGAAATCAGTACATGCCCCGTTAAATTGGATATTACTGGATTTGAGTTATTCGTCATAAAAGTAGGAAACGGTGCTATTTTGTATGATTGCCAAGCATCGGAAGAATCAAAAGGAATTGTGATCATAATTCTATAATTTTCAACGCTGACTGATATTAGGCTATAATAGAATTCTACTTTATGGGCATCTAATAAAGGAATATAACCTAGCTTCTCCCGTCCGTTTTCTAAAGTTAACGTCAGATCTTTAATAGGCATGGTGGTAGGAGATAACACACCCTTTGTTGCTAACGTAATTGCTTCTACATAATCTTTTGACTTTTCAATAAAATGTGATATTTTCACACGGATATGATCTATTTCGAACTATAGTAAGCTAAAGTAGCCAGCAAATGTTGAACTTCCATGACCTGATCGATATTATTTGAATGTTCATTAACGATATTCATTATTTGATTGATCGAAGATAACTGGCTGCGAAGTTCTGATAAGGCCAGTTCCGTTTTGGTGGTTGCAAAAAAACTCAATTCTTTTATTTTGATTATTTATCTTGAGGTGATTTGAGATTCCTAAGCCTAGATTCGCAACTGATCCTAAGATGTTTAGTCCAGCTAGAATAAGCGGGTTGCGGCGTTCAAGAGTATTGTGCCGCACAGACCACATCAGCAGGTCACGAGCGAGTTCTTCTGCCTCGGCGGTTTTATTTTGTATGTCATAAGACAACATTTCCGCGACGCTTAGTGTTTGAGCTAGTGAAATCTCTGAGTTAGCATGAAAATTACGTTCATGCATTTCCTTAAGGGAAATACCAAACCTCATCAGGTCATTCTTTAAGTTAAGGACGTCATCTTCAGGTAAGAAAATAGCATGCATATCTACTTCGATAACAATATTACTTGACACGATGAATACATCATCGATTCTCTCAATAATCGAGCCATGATTAAATTCTATGTCTTTCGTCCTAGCGCTCTTTCCATACAACAAAGATGTCTGAATACACAATATCACTCCTAACAATAAACAGATTCATTTTTGAAAACCTGCAATGAGTAAAACAGATGTAATAACTCGCGTAAAAGAATAGGTTTACATACAATATGATTAATAGATATATATATAAATTATTATACAAGTTTCATAAATACAACCATTTTTTCCCTCACTCCATCTACCCTTCTTTAGATTCTGATATTTTTGTGCCAATGGGACTATTCTCACATCAGTGGGTTTGGATACATTTTGAACCCTAACTCTATTGGCCGTTAAATTTTCTAAAATGTTAAACGGGCCTTCAAACTTAGGTGTCAGTTTATAATTTAAACCTTTACGTACGTATACTTGTATGTATACCTGATCGCCCACGGCATATGTTCTAGTTGGCTTAGCTATTTTATCATGATTTTTTTTCATTATGATCTGTGCTTCTTCTAAATTCTTACGAATTATATTATATCGACTTATGCTTGCATCCATAAACATCCTTTAGAGGATTTGATAAATTAGTTGTAGGCTTTAAGATGTGGAAAGGCGTTCGGGCCGGGATACCGTACAGTGCCTCGTGCGGTGTCATTTTAATAGACACATGATACGAGTGATTAAGTGTGCTTAGTACCGCAGGTATGGCAATGTCCCAGTTGGGATCTGCCCCCCCTAAGGTGACCCTAAAATGTTTAAAACCTTACGATTTGCCCTTTCCACTAGCCCATTAGACTCTGGGTGATAAATCATGGTATTGATTTTCTTTATACAAAGGAATTCGCACAAGGAGTTAAGGAAATGATTATTGAACTCCCCGCCCGAGTCTGAGATAATGATGTGTGGAATTCCATGTTTACAAATGTAGCACTCGTAAAACTTCCTAGCGCACTCGACCGCGGTTTTTGTTTTAAGCGCTATAAGTTCTGTATATCGAGTCAAAGCGTCTATAATTAACTAGGAGGTGCTTATTTCCTCTGTCTGACTCGTAAAATCCTGTTAATAAATCTAAATGTACTCTTTCAAAGGGTTGATTTGGCACGGGGTAAGCCCCTAGGCTGACAGGTGTCTTCGTGTGCCCTTTGTATTCTTGACAAGTGCGACAATTTGCTATGTGCTTTTTTATATCTGTAAGCATCGTATGCCAATAAAATAAGGATTTGGCTTTCTGTGACATCAAGGTATAACCCGGGTGTCCGTGCAATGGATTTTCATGCAACCACTTTAAGACAGTGGGTATGAGTGAGATAGGCACCACCACCTGGTTGTTATTCAACTGCGGTGTGTTGCGGGTTTTCCTCGTCACGGATCTACACAGGATATTGTCCTGTAGGATATAATTCTGCTGCTTATACTTTAGGTATTCTTTTTCCTTCGATTTCCGTTTAACGCAATGATGATTTTTTCTATTTGCGAATCTTTTCTTTGTTCCGTCTGTAATAGTTCAGCACTCCAGCCCAGATCTTCCTGTTCAGATATAGTTTTAACAATGGGCGTGGAGGTTGAGATATCTATTAATTCAGCTAATGGCTCGGTACAAGATGAAGAGGGGTTGCGTGATAATGCGTCAGCAATGATATTTGCTTTCCCAGGTAAATACCCGATCCTCGCGCCAAAGTCCTGAATGATCATGTGCCACCGAGTTCGCTTGGGGCTGTGACTAAAGCCTTTAAAGAAAAGTCGGTTAGGGGCTTATGATCAGTGAGAACCTTGACGGGATAACCGTATATTATGAATTTAAAGTGCACGAGTGAATTAACAATAGCGAGCCCTTCCTTGTCTATTACTGCATATTTACTTTCGGAAGGTCTCAGTTTACGTGAATAAAAAGCTATAGGGAAAAACTGTCTATCATATTGTTGAAGCAATACCCCACCTACTCCTAGGTCTGAGGCGTCTGTTGCTATGAAAAATTCCTTACCGAAGTCAGGAAATTTCAAGATAGGAGAACTACACAGTTCATCTTTCAATTTATCGAACGCCTGTTGATGAATTTCAGACCATACGAAATCTACGCCCTTTTTTATAAGATCGGTTAGGGGAGCGGCTATGATTGAGTAGTTGCGGATGAAGCGGCGATAGTAACCGCTGCATCCTAAAAATTGCTGTATTCCCTTGACGTTAGTAGGTATCGGAAAATTACGGATAGCCGACACCTTATCGTGGACGACTTAAGACCTTCACTAGAAACCGTGAAACCTAGATAGACTAGTTCTGTTTTAAAAAATTCACACTTACTTATCTTTACCCTTAAATTATGCTGCCTTAACCTTTGTAACACTAACTCCAATTTACGTAAATGCTCTTCTAATGTGTTGGAAAAGATTACTAAGTCATCCATGTAGGCATGTAGGATATCTCCCAACAAGTCTCCAAACACGACGTTTATCATACGAGTAAAAGTTATAGGAGCACAACGTAAACCAAAAGGCATACGCAAAAATTCATAATGTCCCCTGGCTGTGCTGAAGGCTGTGTATGGGATACTTTCTTGTTCCATCGGAATCTGATGAAATCCTTTTAGTAAGTCTAGGCTTGTGAAATATTTATTCTGGCCTAGTAAAGATAGGATATCATCGGTACATGGTACTGGGAATCTGTCAGGGATTGTTTCTTCGTTTATACGCTGCCACCACTTCTAATGTCTTATCGCTTGGCGATAGACTTTTTTGTTCTTTCCTTACGACTGTCATTCGTAAGTAATTTTTGGTTCCTCTCATCTCCCTTGGATATCTTAGTAGAGAGGTTCTTCTTTGACTAGAGGAGATGATTCAAACAGGCAAGTTGACAAGATAACAACTTTATTCTGTAACTCCATACTAGGAGATGCAGCTCGGTCGGACGACCGATATGTTTGATCGTTGGCGTGGAACTGCCATTCTAAAGCATCGCGTCGATAGCTGAACATTAGCTATCTCAGCAATTCATATAAAAACACATACGTAGTTCGCCGGCTCGGAAGTTACAAGTTTCCGGCGTAGGTTAACAGGTCAACCGCTTCCCATGGAAGTTGTTGTGCAAAGTTATCATAAACATAAAAATGTTGACAAAGCTTAGAGCTAGATCAGGCTACTGCAGACAGCGCATAGCGTAATCTAGGTCTGCTTTGGTCACGTAGAACCCTCCTAATGCCATGACCCCAGGTCATTGGTTTATATTTACAGATCTTGTAAATTATATAATAATGTAATTATTACATATATTTATATATTTCTTCCGTGTAATATTCATTTCTTTACATTTATTTCTTTCTTCTATGTAATACTTATAACTATGCATTGCCTTATTTGATCTGTGTGAATTTATTTCTATACATTACGTATTTCATCTGTGTATCTAAATATATACATTTACTTATTTCTCTATATATTTATATATTTCTTCCGTGTAATATTCATTTCTTTACATTTATTTCTTTCTTCTATGTAATACTTATAACTATGCATTGCCTTATTTGATCTGTGTGAATTTATTTCTATACATTACGTATTTCATCTGTGTATACTAATATATACATTTACTTATTTCTTCTATAATACTTATATATATACATTTACTTATTTCTTCTATAATACTTATATCTATACATTTACTTATTTCTTATGTAATAATTGTATCTATACATTTACTTATTTCTTATGTAATAATTGTATCTATACATTTACTTATATATCTGTGTAATACTTATTACTATATATTTACTTATTTCCTCTGTACAATGCTTATATCTGTATGTTTACTTATTTTTTATGTAATACATGCCTATACATTAACTTAATTCTCATGTAATACTTTTATCCATACATTTGATAATGTCTTGTGTGCAATACTTATAGCTATAGAATTTACTTATTTCTTCTGTGCAATACGTATATGTATACTTTTACTTATTTCTTCTGTAATACTTATATGTATACATTTACTCATTCCTTCTGTAATACTTATATGTATACTTTTACTCATTTCATATATTTAATAGTTGTATCTACTATACATTTATTTATTTTTTCTGTTTAATGCTTATTTCTATGCATTTACTTAATACTTTTACCGCCACCACTTAGCTTTGGATAAGTCTGCCATAAACTTATGTATTTCGAAGCTGACCTTCAACAAGCAGAATAAAGATACATTTGTCCAAGGATAAAGTGTGTTGCCCTGACACTCTCATATATCACTTTAAAATTTCTTGTAGACTGAACATAGATTGAGTTTATCTTGTATGACGTAACAATATCTACTGATGCGTTTTTTCACCTTCGAAAAATGATTTATAAATAAATTCTTTTGCGTAATTTGACATCGCTTATCCTGTCATTCTTTTCATTATGCAGATAATACGCGCGCGTTTCATATCACTACCGTCAATATATTTACAATATGCATATTTCCAATCAGCATGCAATTTATGTGTCACGACGATCATACGCATATTTATAATCGGCAGGCAATTCATGCGACTGCGATCAACATAAGTACAAAACACATATTTACAGTCGTCACTGCCATCAACGTATATGCAATATGCATATTTACATTCTGTTAGTAATTCATGTTACTACCATCAACATATTTACAATATGCATATTTACAATCGTATCACTACCATCAACATTTGTACAGTACGTATATTTACAATCCACAGGCAATTTTTGTCACTACCTTCAGCATATTTACAATACGCATATTTACAATCTGCAACCAATTCATGTCACTACCATCAACATATTTACAGGCATTTATGAAAGGGAATGCGTCGATACTTGCGTATATATATATATATATATATATATATATATATATATATATATATATATATATATATATATATATACACACACACGCACACACTCGACAACCTTTCTTCTGTGTTTTAAGAAACTTTGCAAATTGCTCGGTCATTTTACCGCTTCGAGGCATTTCTCTTTTGGCATGAGAGATAAATGATTGTAACTGCGTGAGCGTAAGGCAAATTCGTGCTAATGGACGGTAACGAAGCAGAGCCCATTACGGCGCTAAGCGACGCCCATTTTTCCTCCTCCTCCTCCTCCTCCTCCTCCTCCTCCTCCTCCAGTCGAGCTCTTTAGCGACAGCGTAGAAGAATATCACATTTACCAAATCCGTTAATTGACCTTTTTTTATTTGTCTTATTTTCATTCCAAACAGCAGATTTACTTCATCATGACGCAGTAAAAACAAAAAATGCGGGAAGGACTGACCCCCTGACGCCCCCCCCCCCCCCCCCCCCACCCCCCCCCCCTTCATCATGACGCGAGGAACAAAAAAAAGCCTAGGAAAGACTTTGTATTTGAAGAAACGCGCAATTTGCTCATGTAACCAGAACTGAAGCCAAGCGCCTCCGTGGCGTGGTTGGTACTGTGTTGGCGTGCTATCTCGGTGGCCGCGAGTTCGATTCTTAGGCATTTCATTGAGGGGTGAGAAATGTGTATTTCTGGTGATAGAAGTTCACTCTCGACGTGGTTCGGAAGTAACGTACAGCCGTTTGTCCCGTTGCTGAATGACCACTGGTTTCATACAACGTAAAAACACCATATATATATATATATATATATATATATATATATATATATATATATATATATATATACACTTCATTTCATTGGTACCTGATGGAGAGGAGTGTATGGATATTTATATATATATATATATATATATATATATATATATATATATATATATATATACCTTTGATTCTAGATTTTAGAGAGTTGATATAAATATTGATATAGCATTTGGTCATCGATTTGTTTCATACACTAACTCATTTAATCCTGGCTTCCTCTCCCCGTCATGATCTGTGTCGCTTATACCAAACCTTTGTAATTTGCCGCAAGTTATTTTATCATTTTTTTTTTAAATAGCACTCATGGTCGATAAAAATGGCAGCGTATGAAGCCTTATTAATGGCTAAATCCAAGGACACGTGTTTGTGGTACCGATCTTTGATGGCGGAGCCAACTTTTGTTGGATTCTAACTACGCTAATTACTGGAGGAGAGGAAAACAGCCTTCTTGGATAATTGGGGAGATTCCTTGACGACAGAGGCAATGTGCTGTTGAGGTGTTGTCACTATGTGATTCAGGTATTATTATTGGTGTACTTTATCTGTGAAAGTAATCTTGTTATTTATTATTATTCAGAAGATGAATCAACGGCAGTGTGTGGCTAAGGTGTTGTCACTGTGTGACCCGTGAAATTGCTCCACATGAATCTAATTATATTGCAATAATGCGGTTGTGTTATTCTGATAAATTTCTTTGTGTGACCCACGAAATTGCTCTACTTGAATCGTATTATTAGTGCAATAAGTTTATAAGACAGTTGTGATATTCTGACAACTGGTTTTGTGAGGATTTTTTAACAATGTTTAACATTTTTGATTCTTGGGAAAAATAATGACAAACGCTCATGCATGTTCATTTACGAACTTAAATAATTATGCGAGGTGGGTTTTTATTTCTAATTATAAAGTAATTATGTGAGGACGGGTAATATAAGGGAGAGTTGGGACGGCAGACTCTAGGGACGTTACGCACCGCCCGGATATACATAGGCCAAGGAGCTTTTATTCTTCATGCTGGAGTTCATGGTATTAATTTCACTGGGATTGTTGGTGTCACACACAAAGAAATAAAATGTTGCAACACTCTTGCCTAAGCGCCTCAGTGGCGTGGTCGGTATGGTGTTGGCGTGCCACCTCGGTGGCCGCGAGTTCGATTCTCGGGCATTCCATTGAGGTGTGAGGGATGTGTATTTCTGTTGATAGAAGTTCACTCTCGACGTGGTTCGGAAGTCACGTAAAGCCGTTGGTCCCGTTGCTGAATAACCACTGGTCCTATGCAACGTAAAAATACCATACAAACAAACAAACAAACAAAAATAGGACATTACGAGTCTAGCCATTGTCAGAGCGCTTGGCGTCATGACCATATATAATGGTCGCAACACGACTTTAAAGAACCAAATAAATAATGTCGTTGAAAGGTGGCTACTTCATCTTGAACGATCCCAGCTGATTTTGACAATGATTAAGACACTTTTCGTCCCACTTTTGATCCAGAGAGACCACCCGGCCTAGCAGACTGTCGGCTTTTGCGCTAATGCAAATTGCTTCGCCCGACGTAAACCGAGCTTTGGGGAACATTTAGCGGCTGGTGGAAGAAATTGTTTACCGTCCAATTTTCCTTCGGGAGCCATTAACTCCCATTTCATTCCGCCCCTCCTCCTCCCCCCCCCACCCCCCCCCCACCCCCCCCACCCCCACCCCCTCTCTCTCTCTCTCTCTCTCCTCTGGGCAAGAAATTCATTCTAAAGTTTCTGGTGGAAAAACGGAATTTCCTGCCGACCAAAATATCTTCTGGCTGTTATAATAAAAAATTGGTCATTTCCGTTGATGGTTTTTATAATTAGTTATGTCGTCTTTTGGGTGATTTTCGTAATTAGTAATACCACCTTTTGGGTGATTTTTTTTTTTTTTTTATAATTTTGAATGATATCTTTTAGGGGAATTCTATAATTAGTAATGTCGTCTTTTAGGGGATTTCTATAATTAGTATTACCACCTTTTAGATTATTTTATTTTTATTTTGAATGACATCTTTTAGGCGAGTTCTATAATTAGTAACGGCATCTTTTGGGTGATGTCTATAATTACTTATGACATTTTAATTGGGTTGATTTCCTAAAATTGGTGTGGATCTCTAATAATTAAGTAATATTTTGTGGGTGATTTATGTAATTATTAATGCCATCTTTTGGGTTATTTCTAAAATTAGTAATGACATTTTGTGGGTGAATTTTGAAATTGGTAATTACATCTTTTGGTGGATCATTATAATTAGTAATGATAATTTTTGGGTGATTTCTATGCTTGATAATGGCATCTTTTGGGAGATTTCTTAAACTAGTGGTGCCATGTTTTGGGTGATTTTTAAAACTAGTAGTGACATCTGTTGGGCGATCTGTATAATTGAATAATGACATTTTTGGGTGATTTCTATAAGTAATAATGTCATCTTTTGCGTGATATCTATAATTAATAATGCCATCTTTTGGAAGATTTCTAGAATTAGTAATGACATTTTTGGTTGATTTCTAAAATTAGTAATACCATTTTTGGGGTGATTTATAACATCAGTAATGTCATCATTTGGGTGATTTCGAAAAGTAGTAATGTCATCTTTTGGGTGAATTATATTTAATTGGCAATGTCTGTTTTAGGGTGACGTTTTAAAAGGAAACCAAAAACACTTGAAACCGAAATTATTTCCAGCTTTGACTTGGATGTATATATTTTCTTGCTAGAAACTCAGTGAATTAAATAAAAACGTTTACTTTTTTCATTTTTTTTTTCTGGCAAATAAGAGATTATTTGAACGTCTGAATTTAAGATTGTCCCATTTTCTGTTTACGTACAAAAAGGCATTGGGCAAAAAAAGTTTCCTAACCTTTTACGCACAAAAGGAATTGCACACACACAAAAAAAAAAAAAAAGTTCCTATCCTTTATCGAGTAAAATAATACAAGCACAATACTTTCTCTCCAGAAACCAAAGGGAATTTTACAAATTCCTGTATTTTTATCGAATGAAAGAACTGTGAGATTTGAGGAGAAAAGCGCTTCAGCTTTTTTTAGGTGTTCATTTTCTCACTGGAAACAAAAGGGAATTTACTAAAACTTGTTGAAGTTTTAAACGTTTTATTTCCTCTGTAAAAGAATATAAAATGAGAGGATTTTGCACACGAGCCATTCTTAGTATTGTTATCATCATGGGTATTTCCTGTCTTTTATGACAGGAATCCCTCATCTTATGTACTGCTTCACGTCAGGTCCGCATCCACGGTGACATTTTATATTTTCCAGCTGAATATTGATTAAAACATTGAATTGAATATGCCAGGAAATTTTAGGAAGTTTACTTTCTTTCCACTACGAACTCACTTGGATGAATTAATTTCACCTACTGTATTTGCAGCATTCAGTATTTACTTTATCTCAAAAGCACATTTTGTACAACACACACACACACTCACACACCTCGTCGGGAATTTGGTATCGCGGGTTCGTTTCCCGCCACCGGACATCGTGATTTCTCTCATATTTCTTTGAAGCTGGATCTCAAGGCTTTTTGGTGACACAAGCGTATCGCCCCCCCCCCACCCCCCAAAAAAAAAAAAAAAAAAAAAAAAAAGCAAAGAATTTAAAGTTAAGAGGGCTTTGTGGCCATCACATTTACATGTATAATATTATATATATATATATATATATATATATATATATATATATATATATATATATATTATATATATATATATATATATCATATATATTCATAAACTTTTCCACTTTGGGAAGTGGGTTCAAAATCTGTTGCCCGTACGAATTCATGCTGTTATTTTGGGCATAAGGTTGCTAGACCTTTGACTACTTACAAATTGGTGACTGACCACCACGGTTGACAGTACAGAATTGACTACTTAAGCCAGTAAAAAAGCACAGTGGGAGTTAATGAGGCATATTTGTCTTTGTGTCGTCTTGCTTGTATTTGGGAGTTAACTTCTAATTTGGGTTTCCTTACCTGTGTAGACTAAAAGGTTAGATCCTGAGTGGACAGAAGTTTCGTAAAACATTATATGCCTTATTTCGTGGCGTTAAGTTAAAATCCACTCCATTAACGATAATTAGAATAAGCCTTCAAATAAATCTGAAAATAAGGTCAAGATTGTTGTTATAAATCACGTATATCTTCGTTTAACCAGACCACTGAGCTGGTTAACAGCTCTCCTAGGGCTGGCGCGAAGGATTAGATATTTTTAAGTGGCTAGGAACCAATTGATTACCTAGCAACGGGACCTACAGCTTATTGTGGAATCCAAACCACATTAAATCGAGAAATGAATTTCTAATCACCAGAAATAAATTCCTTTGATTCCACGTTGGCAGAGCGGAGAATCTAGCGACTATTGAAGCTGTAGACAACCACGTAACCCATTCGTCCAACGAGAAACTGAAAAAAGAAATCATATAAAAACAATGAATGTGAACATTTACAACATTAAAGGAAGGAGCCACGAAAACTCAGTGCCAGAAATATTAAAAAAGAAATAAAAAAACACGAATGCAGGAAGTTCGACGCAAAATTCCTGTACAAATATGAAACAGAGGAGAAAAGGATCGTCATGCGGTGCTGCGAAAAGATAAACAGGAAAGAATAAAAACGCCATAGTTGACTTTTCTCCTCCTGAACCACTTCTTAGCAGATTTGCTCTTCTTTTCTGTGGACATTCAGGAAAAGAAAATACGCCTCAATCCGGACTATTGGGGGTCGAAAAGGTTTCAGATAGGTGTTTCGATTAGAGTTTCTCTTAAGGGGATGTTTTACTATGTATAGAATTATATATGTATATTTATAAACACACACACACACACACACACACACACACATATATATATATATATATATATATATATATATATATATATATATATACATACATACACATACATAAATGTTACAGGGAATGTGTGAAATCACGAATTACCCAGGGAATATGTGAAATGGCCAATATGTATTATCCATATATGAATACGTATATGTCTGTGTCTGTGAATGTGCGCACGTGCGTGCATACATTATGCGTGTATAATAACTTAAAAAGCATTATTATTATTATTATTATTATTATTATTATTATTATTATTATTATTATTATTATTATTATTAATGTTGTTGTTGTTGTTGTTGTTGGTGGTGGTGGTATCAATAGTTATTTTTGAAATATCACTTGAGAGGTTTATTTGGCTCATTTACTCGATGGTTGCCATCATTTATATATCGCCTATACATTGCATCCAAACGAGTTGTTACTGACATACGTATGAATATGCCGTTTGCCAGAGACTCATGTTGTTGTTGGAGACTAAGTTGGCCTTATGCCAGCACGGGCTCTTGCTCATAGAGCAGCCTGCAGGTCACCAGATACCCCTAATGGGTTTTTACGATGGTTAAACAAGGGGTCCTGTATCCGCAGACTAGACAACACAGAAAAATGAATATGGCGGAACGCAATACGTTTCCTATTTGCGAAACATTTGTTGCAGCCTGTTCCCCTTCTGACCAAATGAAGACAAAACGTTGCTGAAAACGTTGCTTCAGCAGTAAAAGCCAAAGAAATTTTAGTAGAGTGCACAGTTGAATCATTTCTCTGACACCGAAGTCCCGCTACTATTTCATTGGGCAAAAGGAGAACGTACGAATAAAACAATCGCCGAGAGTGGTTGATTATTTGGTTCAGAAGTCGAGGGAAACAGATTTTGTTATCTGACTTAACTCATTTTTTTTTTTTTCCAACACGTAGAACATCCGCACAGAACTTCTTATATTGATGTATCCCTCTTAGCGAAATGTAAACAAAGAAGGAAATAAGAAAACGCCAACGGAAAAAACATCCTCGAGCAGTCCGTCATAACACTAAAGGACCATCCCGGAATTAAAATTTCCATACAAAATCGCCCGAGATTAAGATGCAAATCCGAGGCAAAGGAGATTTAGCCCCTCGGATCGGGGCACGAACTTTTTCCAGGGAGCATCTGGGGTCTCCCCCCACCCCACCCCTATTAAACTTGGTGTGGTCTGTGGGGTGATATTCATGGCAAAATGGGTGGGAATTGCCTTTGAAGTATATCTCCTGTTTACTCTCTCTCTCTCTCTCTCTCTCTCTCTCTCTCTCTCTCTCTCTCTCTCTGCAGTCTGCAGATTTCAAAACCAAAATTGTTTAAGGTCTGTAATTATGTAATCTATTTTGTTTTTGCTTATTTCAAATGTCATTCCTGAAATGACTGCAGCTTTCTCTCTCTCTCTCTCTCTCTCTCTCTCTCTCTCTCTCTCTCTCTCTCTCTCTCTCTCTCTCACTCAGTGCAAATTTCAAAACCAAAATTGTTTATGGCGTATAACTAAGTAATCCATTTTGTTTTTGCTTATTTGAAATACCGTTGCTGGAAAAAACTGCAGCTCTCTCTCTCTCTCTCTCTCTCTCTCTCTCTCTCTCACTCACACACACACACACACAACATTTATAAAACCAAAAATGCGTGTGATTTTTTAACTATTGCTTATTTTGCTTATTTCAATACTAGGTCCAGAACAGCTTCCCCCCCCCCCCCCCCCCTCTCTCTCTCTCTCTCTCAGCTCTGGAAATCTTGTCAAGTCTGCATCTCCATCCATCATTAATTCTTAGCTCCCGTGAGTACTGCCGCGGCTCGGAATGAGTAAAGTTTGAAGAGGGTTGGGATGGGGGGCGGGTGGGGTGGGGGGATGTGTTGTTGTTGTGTGGTGGTGGGGGTGTGGGACGAGATAAATTCCGTAGTCGGAATAACAGTGCTCGGGCATTTTACAACTCCACCGCCAAGTTTCAGTGTTCCAAGTTTGGGTTGCCAGGAACCGCGTCTCCGCGTGCACTCGCGAGCAGGCGCTGCGTTCCAGACTTTTTCTGGGGAGTGCAGTAACTCCCAAAAGCTCATAAATTAAAGATGTCTCGTGATAACGACGACGATGGACAGGACAGGATGTGTGTGGTGGTGCTGCTAGATAAACGAAAAAAAAAAAAAAAGTATAGAAACTACAAAGACGTTTCGGATCTGACACATTTTCCGCGAGATAAAGAGCGAAAAACAAGTGGAAAGTTATATCACTTTAGAGGTATGTGGATGCACATTCGCATTATTCAAGAGAAACTCTGATATTGACTCTTTCTTAGCGTATGTTAATTCCCAACATAACAATATTAAGTTTACGGTCGAAAGAGAGGAAAATAGTCAACTGGCTTATTTTTTTTTTTAGATGTACTCGTTACACGAGAGAATGGCTCTTTTAACACTTCTGTTTTTAGGAAGAAAAACTTTTTACGGGTCTAGGATCTAATTATTACAGCTCATGTTTTTATAATTTAAGCTTAATTCATTGTCAACTCTTATACATAGGGCATTTTTTTATCACATCAAACTGGCATTCCTTCAATCAGGAAATAAATTACCTATTGGAATATTTTAAAAATAATTGCTTCCCTCAAAGCTATTTTATAAGAGGCTTCGGAGTTTTCTTAATAAGCAGTTTTTTAACAATACGAAAACATTTATCACGGTACCAAAGTTAGTCATTTATGCAAAATTTCCATTTTTACATGATGACTCCTTCAGAAAAAGTTTACTCAGATTATGGAAAAACACTATGGTGCAGTTAGTATTAAACTAACAATAACCAAAAAATCCATTAACAATTGGGTCTTTCTTTAAATATAAAGATCGATTGAGTCCCTTCTTGACCTCAAATGTAGTATATAAATATACTTGCCCAAAGTGTCTCTGGGACTTACGTGGGATCTACGAAGTAGGTTACTGAAGGTCAGAATCGATTTCTCATCGTGGAATAAGCTTCCGAACAGGAAGTAGGCTCTCCAACCCTGAACATTCAAATATCAGGAACCATGCAAAAATCTGCAAAACACATATCGAAAGAGACGATTTTTGCATTATAGGGCAAACACCAAACCCCCAAGAATTACCCATTTTAGAGTCATTACTCATTAAGCAGCTGGTTCCCCAGTTGAATACCCAAACCTCCTCCATCCAACTGTACCTTAGTTAACGTGTCTCCTTTTTTGTTGTCTCCTATCATTCAGTCTTTCTCTCTCTTAACTTAAGGTTGGTTGGCGGTTCCAGCTTTTAAATAATAATTTTCTGTAATTGTATATTTTAGTAAATTTTAGTCTTTTTACAATTTTTTTTTAATTTTTTAGTAAATTTAAGATTGTTTTATAATATTATTATTTTAATTAATTGACAGATTCCCAGAAGATGTAATAAATGTTATTACGAAACGTTGGAATAAAAAACTATGTAGATTGGCCTGTTTCCTTCAGTCAACACCTGATTTGATGTATTCTTTGGTCGTCACCTGCCTGCCCCTTGGTTTGTGTATACTGGACTTCTAATTTGGGACTGTTGCTGCCGACCTGCCTCTTCACAAATGGATCTTCGCAGTTTCTTTTACGTCTTCCTTTTCCTAATCCAAGTCAGATCGAGGGGATTCACTCATTTCCATCAACTCGTACGTCGTCGTTATGGAGCGGAATTACTGGCAAAATGTCGAACCCTGGAGAAAACTTATAAAAAACTGGAAAAAAGCGAAGCTGGACCTTGATTTTCTTCATACTGCCAATGTAATAATATTGTTCCGAATTTTTGTTGAAATTCAGACTTTACAAATCTACCTTGTACAATTCACATTTTTATAAAGATGCCACAAATTGTTTGTTGAATATGGAAATCAGTAATAAAACAGAAAACCATCGAGAAACAGAACGACCTTGTTACAGGGTTGAAGCGAGAGGTGTTTGATTCTCTTTCTTTCATTGATGGTGTAATTTTTAAGAAACTTTTTAATAAAACTCTTGACGATTTTATTTCTGTAGTACAGGAGAGACACTTTAGAAAACTGAGAGGTTTGGGTATTATAATTCCAAGATTTGCTAAAGAGAGAGTAACTGTTTTCAACTTCTCAAACATGTATTGTCAAAACGTGAGGAGTTCTTGCTATCTTTGGGGTTGGAGTTCTGCCTACCTAACTATAAACCAAATTATACCAAATTCTTCTTCCCAAATAGAGTCGATCTTTCACAGGCTATCAGCATTACCTTTCCAAGTAAATAAAAGTGACCTTCAGAAACAACTCTTCGAACTATCTCAGGGTGCCTTTAGAAAATTGAAAACCCGGTGGACTCCGTTTTTCAGAAAAAAAAGGAAGATCATGAAACACTTAAACAATTGGCAAGTAAAGAAAACCTCATAATCACCAGACCAGACAAAGGAAAAGGGACAGTCATACTGGAAAAAAAACTGACTATACAAATAAAATGCATAATATTTTAAGTGATCAAACTAAATTCACTGAAATTGGAGTACCTGACTTTTATCATATTATTAAAAAATGAAGACAAAATAAACAGGTTTTTACGAACACTAAAAGCTGAGAAAATCATTGATGAAAAACACATATCAAGATTTGTTTGTGACTGGATCATCATATGGAAATTCTATATGGGCTGCCCAAAATACATAAGCCCAATACTCCTTTGAGGCCCATTCTGGCATCATACAATACGCCTAAATTATAAAATTAGCTAAATTTTTGGTAACCCTTACTTGAACCACTAACAAAAAATAATTTTACTCTGAATAACTCGTACCATTTTTAAAGACAAAATTTTATCACAAGACTCCCAGGTTTATTAATGGCCAGTTTAGATGTGGAATCTCTATTCACAAATGTCCCCGTGGAGGAGACAATTGACATCATATTAGATAAATTATTTCCTGAGCCCGATTCTGTTTTTTTAGCAATTTTAACCGGTCTCATTTTTAAAACATTTTTAGAATTAGCATGTGGAGGGACTGCCTTTGTTTTTGATGGTAAACTTTTTAAACAAACAGACGGTGTAGCCATGGGCTCTCCTTTGGGCCCGACATTCGCTAACATCTCATGTCCTCCCTGGAGAGCGCATGCTTGATGAGTGTCCTCTTAGTTTTCACCCCCCCTATTTTTTACGTGAGGTATGTGGATGACACATTCGCATTATTCAAGAGAAACTCTGATATTGACTCTTTCTTAGCGTATGTTAATTCCCAACATAACAATATTAAGTTTACGGTCGAAAGAGAGGAAAATAGTCAACTGGCTTATTTAGATGTACTCGTTACACGAGAGAATGGCTCTTTTTAACACTTCGTGTTTTTAGGAAGAAAACTTTAACGGGTTCGGGTAGGATCTAATTATTAACGCTCATGTTTTTATAATTTTAAGCTTAATTCATTGTCAACTCTTATACATAGGGCATTTTTTATCACATCAAACTGGCATTCCTTCAATCAGGAAATAAATTACCTATTGGAATATTTTAAAAATAATTGCTTCCCTCAAAAGCTATTTTATAAGAGGCTTCGGAGTTTCTCAATAAGCAGTTTTTTAACAATACGAAAACATTTATCACGGTACCAAAGTTAGTCATTTATGCAAAATTTCCATTTTTACATGATGACTCCTTCAGAAAAAAGTTTACTCAGATTATGGAAAAACACTATGGTGCAGTTAGTATTAAACTAATACCAAAAAAATCCATTAACAATTGGGTCTTTCTTTAAATATAAAGATCGATTGAGTCCCTTCTTGACCTCAAATGTAGTATATAAATATACTTGCCCAAAGTGTAACTCTGGGACTTACGTGGGATCTACGAAGAGGTTACTGAAGGTCAGAATCGATTCTCATCGTGGAAAAGTAAGCTTCCGAACAGGAAGTAGGCTCTCCAACCCTGAACATTCAAATATCAGGACCATGCAAAAAATCTGCAAAACACATATCGAAAGAGACGATTTTTGCATTATAGGGCAAACACACCACAAGAATTACCCATTTTAGAGTCATTACTCATTAAGCAGCTGGTTCCCCAGTTGAATACCCAAACCTCCTCCATCCAACTGTACCTTAGTTAACGTGTCTTCCTTTTTTGTTGTCTCCTATCATTCAGTCTTTCTCTCATCTTAACTTAAGGTTGGTTGGCGGTTCCAGCTTTTAAATAATAATTTTCTGTAATTGTATATTTTAGTAAATTTTAGTCTTTTTACAATTTTTTTAATTTTTTAGTAAATTTAAGATTGTTTTATAATATTATTATTTTAATTTTAATTGACAGATTCCCAGAAGATGTAATAAATGTTATTACGAAACGTTGGAATAAAAACTATGTAGATTGGCCTGTTTCCTTCAGTCAACACCTGATTTGATATATATATATATACATATATATATATATATATATTTATATATTTATGTGTGTACATATATATATTTATATATATAAACACACACACACACACACACAAAACACACACCCACACACACATATATATATATATATATATATATATATATATATATATATATATATATAATAATAATAATAATAACAATATTAATAATAAAAGGAGCCCATAAAAAACGCCAAAATATAGAAAGAAAGTACCACATTTCAGAGACTGCGGTCTCTCTCTTCAGATCTAGAGTTCATTGCAAGCTGAAAAAAAAGGAAAAAAAAAAACTTTGGAATAACTAACTAAAATCACGAAGGGAGAACATTCGAATGCGTCCAGTAAATGAGGCAATCTACCTGATGTTACACCTTTGACGAAAAAAGCAAATCGATTAACGCACCATTCGCCGAACTCAGTCAGATATTGGAATGCAACGCTCACGAGCAGGAAATTCCCAAGACCTTCAGGAATCTTCGAGAGGCGAGCTGATCTGGGGCGTCGGCAGAAGTCTATAACTCTCAGCGAGATCATTCCTTTCTTCAACGTATTCCGTCACATAAACAGTCATCTTCTTCATTCATGCAAGCGAAGAATTACCAAGGCAGAACCCTGTTTATTATTTTCATCGTCATTTTTGGTTATCTGTGAAAGATAACAATTGAGACGGCTTTACTGTCCGCCCTCATATCTTAAAAACACTACTGAGGCTAGAGGGCTGCAAATTTCTGTGTTGATCATCCCCCCTCCAGTCATCAAACATTTATTGCAGCCCTCTAGCCTCAGTAGTTTTTGCTTGATTTAAGATTAAAGTTGGCCATGACCCGTGCGTCTGGCAACGCTACAGGACAGGCCAACACAGGCCGAAGATGGAAGTTTCATTGGTCGTGGCTCATGCAGTATGATACGCTGTACAGAAAACTCGATTACGAAGTCAAGGAAAGCAGATTGATACGTGGGAGTATAGTTCTTGCTAGGTCTGATTAAGAGATTTCGAATTTTTGTATTTTCTACAGAGCATACACGTTTTATTAGTTTTTTCTGATTAAATCTCATAACTAACTAATATCACATGTATGCCCTACAGAAAATAAAAAAAAGTCGAAGTCTCTTCGGCACATTCAAATTAATCTAGGAGTTTGCGTGTCTGATGCTCGTGCTTATATACCTCATACTGTGTTTCCCATTGTGGCAAATTCTTTACATACAAGATATGTGGCACATGGAAAACAAACTGCCACCAGGTGTAAACAGCAACAATGTGGAAGAATTTAAAAGAAAGCTAGACAAAATCATTAGGATACTGAATGAGCAGTAAAACCTGCTCGTAGAGATAAGTGAGTACACGATGTCTCCTCTGATGGACTAAAGTCGCTGAGACATCCTAATCCTTGTAACTCCTAATCTCGGCATTTCCAAAGCTATTCCGGTCTTTGAGACTGTCTTTGTGAGCTTTTCAGTGCGAGGGAGGTGAAAGGAGAAAAATCTTTTGTTTGAAAGTCCCGGGAAAGTCCCATATAATTAATATTGCCTCTCCATTAACGAAATAGCCATCCGATCGCTGTCTCGATCCATCAGGTTCGGAGGAGACCTTCCAAGTGGATTCAACAAGCTTCCATTTTGATTGCAGCGTCATTTTTCAGAGTTGCCGATGCAGGTGCCTCCCCAAGTCCAGACATGGAAACGTCATCATCAATATCACTTAAGCAGATCCAGATGGCTTTTACAGGGCCCTCTTCGCCCCCGTCCCCTCTTCCCCAGACCCCTAAGGGCACCCCACCCTTTTCTGACCCCTAACTCCCCCACCCTTCCCCGATCCCTGACCCTAACCTCGTCTCCGTCTCGACCCGTTTGATCCACGTATATATATCAATTGGGTTCGCTTAATAAAGGATCTGCAAAAAAAAAAAAAAAAAAAAAGCCCCAATTCGTCTACGATTCTCGGTATTATTGTCTGGAGAATTAGAGAAATCACGGTATTTAAGAACATGAAATGACAAAAAAATCATGCTGTTGTCCAGCAAATAATTCATAATTCATTAGTTAGGAAAAAATCTGGTATTACCGTAAAGAGAACTAAATAAAATCGTGGTATATTACCTTGTAAGTAGTTGAAATAAAATATGCGCAGTATTAAATATAGAAAAATCTTAAAGAACCATTGTATTTTGTATTGCAAATAAAAGTAATGCTATTATTATAATTTATACATTTAAAAATCGTAGTATTATTAAGTTAGGAATGCTAAAAAAAAGAAATAAATGAAAAAAACCGTGGAAGCTCACGATTGGTACCAATCAATTAATTATATACTCTTGCGTTTATCTGGCTATTGCTTGCTCATAACAACCCCAGTTCAGAGTGGTGAAAGTTAGCATAGAAATTGAAGCAAGCCGTTGGTTCACTTTAGGGGTGAGGCTTCGTCCTTTAACTGCAAAATTAAGGATGAAATTCCCCCTTTAACTGCTAAAGTAAGGATGATATTCGCCCTTTTAACTGCTAAATTAAAGATGGCATTTCGTCCTTTTATTGCTAAATTAAGGATGACATTTCACCTTTTAACTGTTAAATTAAGGATGATATTAGGCCTTTAACTGCTAAATTAAGAATGAAATTAGGCCTTTAACTGATAAATTCTTTAACTGCTTAAATAAGATTGAAATTCGCCCTTTAACTGCTGAATTAGGGATGAAATTCGCCCTTTAACTGATGAATTAAGGATGAAATTCGCCCTTTAACTGCTAAAACAAGAATGAAATTAGCATTTTCACTGATAAATTAAAGATGACATTCGCCCTATAATTACTAAATTAAGTATAAATGTTTAAAGAACTGGCACAAAACTAGCCGTTTAATACTATTACATGCAACGCACACGCATATAATAAATAGTTAAACGTGAACACAAGTTGCCAAACTTAATATTTAGTTTCTGAAAAAAATGATAACCACCCTACGAAAGCTATGAACAATACACATTGCTAGCTGTCAAAATGATGATAAAAAGTTGCATAATAGTTTGTCAAAATGTTACTGGAAAGAGTCAAGACTTGGAGCTGATGGGGAAATATATGACACAATATAGGAATGTCCCTTCACCAGGTCTATAAAAAAAATTCAATCGGTTATCTATAAGTTTTGTACACGATCAATCTGTCTTGCTTATCTGAAGCCTCACCTTTCCTTGGAGCCTTCAGATATTATTATTATTATTATTATTGATTATTATTAATTATTATTATTATTATTATTATTATTAGAGAAAACAAATCCACAGTTATGTAAATGTACATATATTTAAACTTAAAACTTTAAGGATAGCTTTCGGTAATCTGTTCGGTTCCCCTTATCATTTACATAACTGTGGATTTGTTTCTCCATTTGAAGACTCGTGCTACGATGAGGATTTTTAACTATTATTATTATTTCGATAGATGAAACCTATTCACATGGATCAAGCACACCAAAGAGGCCATTGACGTGAAATTCAAGCTTTCAAAGAATGTTGGTTTCAACCTCCCACCGCAGACCCCCACACGGCAGCAGTAACTGATCATGATACCGAGCCAGTGATTTTCCTCATCGCCCTGGGGAAGGTGATAGTTGAGGACCTCCGAAAGACCTTTGGCTTCGCCTTAAAGTACATTTGGAAGTAGCATGCGAAAAGAGCACCGTGACAGGAAGCAGTCAGAGAGAGATAGAGATTAATTACGTGATCTTAGCGGCGATCTAAAACGGTCTTTTGTGAAAGACAGGATGTTTTGAAGAGATCTGACTGAAAGGGGCCCGATAATGAATTTAAGGATCCGGAATGAAGATTAATGAATCTCGGAGCAATAAAAAATACCAGTCGGGTCATAATCGCATTAAACATCAAATTAACCTGATTGAGGGAGAGCGGGGAAATATTATTGACTGAGCAAAACTGCCTGTGACTTTGAATTACCGTCATCTTGACTGTGGAAGGAGTAAGATTGATGAGGAGCTGGGTTGTCACTGGAACTGACACCGTGCTTAGAAAAAAAGTGCTTAGAGGGAATGTGGAAGCTTAGCGCTAATAAAGCAGAGACGACTGAAGGCAGTGGGTTATCCTGATCCGGGTGGCAGCATGAAACACACACAGAGATAAAGATAAAAGGCCCATAAAACACTATTTGAACGCTGCAACCTTGTATTTCGAGCACTGTCAGGAGGACATTGGAAATCGGATGACATCGACGAACTAATCCTTAGACCGCTTCTCAAGCAGGTGTCCAAGAACATCCGACCACCGGACGAGTCGCCAGACGATAGTTCATGGGAATATTCTAATCCTATACTTCCTGGGTCACCAATAAAGACATACTGCCACACCTACATATTCTTGAATACAAACTCTTGTAAGATATCCTATGTCCATATTTTACCAGTGATCAGGAGCACAGAAGGAAGTGCTCGAAATATATGGTTGTTTTATGGGCCTTTTATCTTCTTATACTGTTGTATTACACTAAGAGGTATTGACTGTGAAGGGAAGCATTCCCATATACAGTAAACAATTGAAACATGCGCTGAAGTCTTTTCGGCGCAGTCGAGTTTTCTGTCCTATGGTGGCCCATAAAACTTGTCCTCGTCACACGAAGCTCAGCCACGGTTCCGTGGCGGCCTATATTGTCGGTACATATAACGCTGCCAGAAGTACGATTATGGCTAACTTTAACATTAAATAAAAGAACACACTACTAAGGCTAGAGGGCTGCAATTTGGTACGTTTGATGATTGGAGTGTGGATGACCAACATACCGATTTGCAGCCCTCTAGCTTAGGTAGGTTTCAAGACCTGAGGGCGGGCGGATAGACAAAGACGGAACAATAGTTTTGTATTTAAGAAAATTAAAACAACATGCAAGAAACAACTTGAAAAGGGGAAGATATTTTATAGTACTGATATTTTGATTAAGATCATTCAAACTCTTCGGGATTAAAGCAGACCTAACACATAGCCGAAAGATGAGAGGCCTATTGCATAGTTTGTAAATAAAGACAACCATAGAAGCTAAAGTGTGACAAGGGAGATTCACGATGTTGAAAATACCTTCAGATATGTAAAGGGCGAAATCGAAGGTAAATTTAAAATGAAATTAAAAAGGAGAATGCCTGGGGTTTTGTTTCATGAATGCAGATTATAAAGTGACATAGATACTTATTAATAAAATTGTCACTATTATATCTACGTATTTATCTAGATTTTTATGTATGTAATTGTTTATATTATTTATGATACTCGTACCTGACAAATAATACTAACTTCGTGTGTTTATATATTTATATATACATACATGAACCTATCAAGACTTATTCTTCTAGGACCTGACTAAGCAGTCTCCACTCTCCCATCATCATTATCCTATATAATATGTAATCTCATATGAAAACTCCTTAATACCCTAATATCCTTGCGGGATCTTTTTAACTCTATAGTGCCCTAGAATTCCCAATTGTCTTCTTAAAGCTATATTCTCAAATCCACAAACTTTTTTTTCTATTATACCTTCATTTTCAGACAATGATTCTGTCCATATAACAATACGCTTCTTACCAGATTATAGTATAAATTTCTTCCTGAATGAAGTATCTGTGAATTTGATATTCAAATCTAATCCAGTACGACCTTTGTTTGAGTATCTTAGTCTTTCACTGAAATCTAACCAAAAAGAACTGTACTAGATCTTATTGTTATTACGGACAATAACGCCATTAATCCTTCCTCCATTTAGTTATTTCATTCATTTGTGTATACTCCATCCTCATTATTTCTATTTTTCTTAGATTAGTCCTAAGTACCATTTCCCCTCGATATGCACTGCATTCTATCAGGCAAGTTCTATAAATATTGTGGTGCTTAGCTGATTGAAATACCATCATCATCTTATTGTAAGACTGTCACGTCTATTGCTTCTCTAATATAATCCCTTATTTCAATCCCCAGCCAATTCTTTTTCGTTATAGAATCCCCGAGAAGGGCAAAAAGCATAGGTGATTAGATATATATAAATGTAATGTTTTATTTTTAATTATTAAAGCAATTTCCCTTAACAGGGAGTCACACAAAAAATGCTGAATCACGGATGAACCCCAACTACTCGTGATCAAATTTCAGCCAAGTAATTGGCAGGTCACTTTTTATGTATACTTCTGCTAAAAAAATCCAGTGCCTTCAGATTTCAGTTTATGGCGCTTTTCATTAAAGACAATTCACGAGAGAGAGAGA
>NC_087213.1:17616520-17634020 GCF_015104395.2 Macrobrachium nipponense | reverse complement strand
ATATATATATATATATATATAATATATATATATATAATATGCATTCACATTTTCCGTTTATTAAAAGATGCTACTTCCTCTCACGTGCTAGCTTGCCCGAAGCTGACGTATAGTTAACTGCAGGGCGATATTTCATCCGAGCGACTTTGCTACTGTTTTTTTTTACCTCTCGTAGGAGGAGGAGAAGAGAGAGGAGGAGACGCCCTGTGTCCTCATCCCCCTCAACTCTTGGAGAGGCGCCTCCTCTGTTCCTTGTCGGAAATCATTTTCTCTCCTGCAGCAAAACCAGTTATTTCTCTCTCTCTCTCTCACTCCGTCTGAAAATCCTTCGAACGCTGGAAAAGGTGGAAGTATTTTCAGAATTTTTCTGTCGCCCCAGGTAATTTTTTTTTGTCTGTTATATATATAATTTTTATTCGAATATTTGTTATAGAAGTTTTACTTGAATATTTGTTATATAAGTGTTACTTGAATATTTGTTTTATAAATTTAACCGGAGTATGGATTCGGCGTTGGTTATTGCACTCTTGTCTGGTATAGTTCATAATTTATATATATATATATATACCTTCGTAATCTTTTTTGTTTTATATATTTATATAAATTTTACTTAAATGTTTGTTTTATAAATTCAACTGGAGTATAGATTCGTCGTTGGCTATTGCACTCCTGTCTGTTATAGTTCATAATTTATATATATAAAGACCTTTGTAATGCTTTCTGCCCATGGTATTGAGTATTTGGTGACGCCCGTCTTATATTTAATGGAATCATAGTAATTCAGACCTTGAACCGAGCATAAAATTCAATTTGACAGAGTTTGCTAGACCATTTCATTGACGAACATGAATGTTAAATTTTAGATGTAATTCACTTACGACCATCTTTTTACTTGAAACAACTGTGGTAGCATCGGCTTCGTTTGGGATAAAAATGCAGACTTTACTAACGATTGTCTTTAAGGTTATACAACAGCTGCAGTAGTGGTTTAAGGTCAAAATGCAAGTATTTTAGAACTCTCTCTCTCTCTCAACAAATTCAGCAGCTGCCTACCGCAAGGCAAAATGCAGTCAGTTTCTTCAGTGAAAGACCTCATTAAAATTGATATTTTGTCCTTTCGTATTTCTGATCAAATGGCAGGAATTTATCTCTCCTGATATGGCGGTGATCAGTGCCATTTTTTAGGCAGCAATTGATATTCTCCTGATAACGGCCAGACAGATGTATCCCAGGATATGGCAATGGTGATAACCTTGCTAATATTTCCCTGTGATATATTAATGATTGATACCCTCATGGCACGGGAGCGATTCATACCCGCTACCGATAGGGCGCACGATTGATGTCCTTCCCAATAAAGCAGCGAATGGCATTTCTCCCCTGACGTGGCATTGATTGATGTCCTTCCTTTTGTATAGCTAAGGCTGACATCGTCCCAGTGAGGCAGCTGGTGACATCCCTGCCGCCATTACAGCGATTGATGTCTTTTCTTTTATAGGTAAGATTGACATCCTCCTAGTAAGGCAGCGGTTGACAACCCTTCTGACGTGACCACGATTGATGTCATTCCTGTTATAGCTAAGATTGATGTCTTTACTTTTATAGTTAAGGCTGACATCCTTCCAATAAGCACTTCAATAGCGAAGGTTAAACATCCTCCCAGTAAGGCAGCGATTGATGTCGTTCCTTTCATTCTAAGGCTGGCATCATCGCAGTCAGTATAAGGCAACGAATGACAACCCTCCTGACGTGGCAGCAATTGATGTCTTTTCTTTTTATAGCTAAGACTGACATCCTCCATAAATAAGACTGACATCCTCCCTATAAGACAGTGATTGACACCCCCTACTGACTGGCAGCGATTGATGTTTTTCCTTTTATGGACAAGACTGACATCCCTGCAATAAGGAAGCAAAGACTGACAAACTCCCAGTAAGACAACAGTGAACTAGTTACGGGCTACTCTATGGGCAAGAACCCGTGCTGGCATAAGGCCAGCTTAATCAACAACAACAGTTGACAACCCCCCCCCCCCCACACCCACACACACACACACACGCGCACACACACACACACACACACACACACACACACCCGGACATGGCAACCATTGATGCGTTTCCTTTTACAGCCAAGACTGACATCATCCCAGTAAGGCAGCGATTAACAACTCTCCCGGAATGTCAGCGATTAACAACCCTTCCAGTATGGCAGCAAATAACAACCCTCTCAGTAAGGCAGCAATTAACAGTCCTCTCAGTCAGGCAGCGATTAACAACCCTCCAAGTATGGCAGCAATTAACAACCTTCCCAGTAAGGCAGCAGTTAACAACCTTCTCAGTAAGGCAGTGCAATTAACAACCCTCCAAGTATGGCAGCAACGTACTGTCATCCAGCTAGATATGGCACCTACAGTCCTCCCTCCCGACGTAGCAGAGACTGATCTCTCTCTCTCTTTCTCTCCCGATATGGCAAGATTACTGCCAATCTTTTTATGAGAGCTCTTCGTTGGGTTGTCTTTGTTCTTTGCCCTCTGATGTTCGTGTAATTCAATTTCCATTAGCTTTATGGATTTTCATTATGCAATGCGTATTCCCCTTTGGTAACGTTAATAATTTGCTAATTATCTCTCTCTCTCTCTCTCTCTCTCTCTCTCTCTCTCTCTCTCTCTCTCTCTCTCTCTCGTGTTTTTGCGTGAATGAAGGGAAAGATTTAGCAAATAACTAAATAGGAAGTCGTATCGTGTTTGACAACAATTGAGGTTTTAGATGAGTTTGAGTGATGAAAAGAGAAATGTATCGTTGTTTATTGAAACCGTTGTGTTGTAAAGATTATGCGCTTTATAAAATCTTGATACTGCTATAAGACATGACAATTCAGTAGACGTAAATACCTATGTATATATATGTAATATATATATATATATATATATATATATGTGTGTGTGTGTGTGTGTGTGTGTGTGTGTGTGTGTGTGTGTGTGTGATAGAATAACACAAAAACGACTTTTTTTTTTTCTTTCTTTTTTTTCCTTCGTCTGGAGCTGAATGTTTTATTGATTTACATATAAGCATGCATGCTTTGATATATATATATATATATATATATATATATATATATATATATGTGTGTGTGTGTGTGTGTGTGTGTGTGGTGTGTGTATGTGCGTGCGTGTCGAATTCTTCTGCTATTTCATAAAGTTATAAAATGAAGAGATATATATATATTTGTAGTATTTACAAAAATACTACTTCTTCAGAATTTCATGGTTGGAGGGATTCGCGTAAATTTGATTTGGCATAACGAAGGAAAATTCCTTCTCCTTTTAAATACAGAAATGAAAGGTTTGTTTATAATATTTGTTCCCCCTCAGCCGAGGGAATAAAGTCGATGTTCGAAAAGACTTTTCCATGGAATTCAGTACCGAGGAACCCGCAGATGTATATATTTTTTTTTTTTTTTCGGGGTGGCGGCCGGGGAGGGGGCTGGTGGTTAGTTGCCACATACCTCCTTAGGTTATCACTTTTATGCATCATGATAATTAATACTGTGGCCTCATTTTCAACTTCACATTATTCTCCGCATGTTGTGACAGCGACTGATTTTTATTTATTTTATTATTATTTTTTTCCCATTGCATTGCATTGCAAAGGTCACGTTTTTTTTAAGTAGTGTTGGCTGCGCATCCTCTTACGGAGATGATGCTTTAAATAGTGTATAGGGTTGTACTTGAAGCCATTGTAAAGGGGATCTCCTTCAATATGAACTTCTATCTTAATAAGACGTGCATAAGAATCTACTTCCTCTATGAGGACATTCCCTCGTAGACACGTGGCTATTTTTCTGTCAAGCGAATGGCAGCAAGGTCTGAATATCAAAGCTCTCTCTCTCTTTTAGAGTCCCTCGGATTAGGTAGACCAAACGCTGCTTTGTATAATACTTAGGATCGTCGCGCAGGTTTATAAAAGGAAAAAAAAATATTGGTTGATTCACTAAGTTACGTGCTTTGGAGCCGCAGCGAATGCTGTCTTGGGCGTTGGACTTAAAGAAATGTTTAATATTTCGCTATAGCCTTCAATCCTTTGGAATACGTTGGTGGTATTTTTATTGAATAAATATAAGTGATTTTTTTTATATTTGTTATGATTTCTTAATGTAGCAACGGTAGATATTTTATACTTTTCCTCTATTTATTAAACAAATCACAAAAATATGCACAAGATCTGTTTATCAGCTGAAGCCACAAATAAAATTTGCAAAGAAACGACAAGGTACTCAGTACGTTCATGTAATTAACGCATCCTTGAGGCACAAAGCGACTTTCTGTTAATTGCACTAAGGTACTTGGCACTTTGTCGTTTCGTTTCAAGCTTTTGCTGTCAAAAATATATATATTTTTTGGTTCCGGATTTTGTATAATTGTATTATAAAAAAAAATGTTTAAGTAAAAGTGTTCGTGTTCCACCAGTTTCGTGTTGCTGAATTAGTGTTCCACTAGTTTCTTTTTGCTGAATTTCGTGTTCTACCAGTTTTTTGTTGCTGAATTTGTGTTCGTCCTGTTTTTTTGTTGCTGAATTCGTGTTCCACCAGTTTCTTATTGCTGAATTTCGTGTTCCACCAGTCTCTTGTTGTTGAATTCGTGTTCCACCGGTTTCTTGTAGCTTAATTACTTGTTCCACCAGTCTCTCGTCGCTGAATTTCGTGTTCCACTAGTTTCTTGTTGCTGAATTTCGTGTTCCACCGGTTTCTTGCTGCTGAATTTGTGTTCGTCCTGTTTTTTTGTTGCTGAATTCGTGTTCCACCAGTTTCTTGTTGTTGAATTCGTGTTCCACTGGTTTCTTGTAGCTGAATTTCTTGTTCCACCGGTTTCTTGTTGCTGAATTTCGTGTTCCACCAGTTTCTTGTTGCTGAATTCGTGTTCCACCAGTCTCTTGTTGCTGAACTCAAGGTAGCAGCGATCATCAACATCTATGAAATGAAACGTATCTGAGGAAACACTTGGTTTTATCCTTGGTGTGTATTCCATCGTTTCATTTAATGGCGATGTAGAGACTTGTAATCCGTTAAGATTCCCATTACTAACCCCTCTTGAGGGAATTACGACACCCCTGCTAATTACTCATGAAAGCAAATGGAAGATTAAACGTCTAAGGCAACGCTTATGAGCGTCAGGGGTGGGTGCATGTTTCCAGAATGCTGCCTTGCTCCTCCTTTGATGCAGGAACGTAGATATATATATATATATATATATATATATATATATATATATATATATATATATATATATATATAGTTCCTCGTTGGATGTGTGGTTTGCGCGCTCGCCTACTTATTCGGTAGTCGCAGGTTCGATTCCCTGCTCTGCCAACGTAGAATTAGAGGAATTTCTTCCTGGTGATTAGAGATTCATTTCTCGATATAATATGGTTCGGATCTCACAATAAGCTGTAACTCCCGTTGCTAGGTAACCAATTGGCTCCTAGCCACGCCAAAATATCTACTAATCCATCTGGCCACCCCTAGGAGAGGTGTTAATCAGCTCAGTGGTCTGGTTAAACTAAGATATACTTATATATTATTTATATAATTGTAATAGCCTCAATTGCTAAGATGCTTTGTAAAATATAGAAAGCCTTATTCAGCTTTATGTAGGCAAAGGACTTCATTTGACCTGCAATGATGTCGTTGTCTTATATATTACATGCACGTAACTGGAATGATATAAACCTAATGACGAGATACCTCATTTTTTTCTGAAATAGGGAAGTATTGACATTATTGTTTCGACAATAAGTTTATTAACGACAACGGAAATGAGTTATAATGCGAAGTGAATATGGAAATGTTTCATCGGCAGAGATCACGTTTTGGTTAATACGTTCTGAGGTGAATTCATGAACACTGTTGCCATATGGAATATTCTAATTGTAACATGAAAAAAAAAATGGATTTCGCAATCATTATAAATGCGCTGGAAAAAAAGAGCAGTATGGGGTTTTTCTAAACTGTTCCCATTACAACAAAAGCGACGGTAATTAGCATTTTTGCCTAGTCTTAAATGTTTAAACTAAACTTTTTCTTTGTTATGAAATGGATTATCGGAGTAACAGAGGTTTTAATACCTCGTTCGTATTGGAGGATTTTTTTTTTATCATTCTAATGTGTACAGTTGCATGTTGGTTATGACCGAGACTCATTATGAGTGTTAATATTTATTTCATTAACAGAAACGCGTGATTTATTATTATAAATAGATTGCCGTCGAGTATACATTATGTTAATTGTTTAGTTCCATTGGTAACGAGCTCAGAAATTTTCGTTTGGAGTACCGAAGTGTTACAGTTGTATTTGTTACATATTATAATTAATACTTGTCTTATATATATATTATATATATATATATTATATATATATATATATATATATATATATATATATATAATGTATGTTGAAAGTACGTACTCTCGTAGATTTTAGTGACAATATGATTATTTTGTTTATTCTACAAATAAGCCATTCTATAGCAATGAAAGTAATTCCTGTATGACGAGAAATAATTATATTCTGAAGCTGAAGAGTTATAATAATTCTGGTTATATCCAACATATCGTATTTTAATGGTCAGTATGAACTTTTCTCAAGTTCTCGAGGACGTTGATAAATAGAGGGTTTATTGCCCTATTATAAAGAAAAAAAGTTTTGTCATGGTTCTTCACCATTGTTTCTCGGGGCATTGGAAACATTTTCCAAGGAATACTGAGGATATAGTTTTGTTTCTGTTTTTCAAGTTAATTGCGTTTTTTTTTATACCTTGTGGCATTACCGTGGAGTAACAGTTTAGCTAACGAAGGTTTGGGCTTTGAAGCTTTGACCCCTACTGCCATAATTTTATTTTATCATTTGTATTATGATTTTTACATCCATTAATGAATTGGGTGCTTTACTCAGCATCGCTGGAAATTGTTATGGCTTCCACTTCAGTGAATGATTAACAATGCACCCCCGCCTGTCCAATAGAAAATTTCTCTTGTGTTGAGGGGAAGCGTTCACTTCTTTGTACTGGATTGTACTAAAAAAACAGTTATATCAATTTACATAATTACTTGTAATTACCACTCTGTGTCAAGTGCTGAATTCTCTGGCATATTAACACTTAATTCTTATATGTATGTTCTGGAGAGTCGAGCCATGGACCATTTGAGTGGATATATATATATATATATATATATATATATATATATATATATATTATATATATATATATATATGTGTGTGTATATATATATATATATATATATATATATACGTATATATATATATACTTTTTCGTAGTCTGTTTTCCATACAGAATTGCCCAGTACATTCCAGTTACATTTTCCAGCACTCTAAATAAATTGAGAGAACAGAAACTGATTCCACGAAAAATATATTACCTTATAATAAATTTGACGGATATATATATATATATATATATATATATATATATATATATATATATATATTGATATAAACATCCGTTAAATTAATATTGTAAGGTAACTATACATTTCACTGAATCAGTTTCTGTTCTGTCAATTTATTTACCTAGAATGCAGGGAAACTTAACTTGAATGGAACTGGGAAATTCTGTATGGAAAATAAGCTACGAAAAAAAGCATATGAATAAAAATTCCAATACTTTTTTTTAATGGAATTTAACCTTAAAGACGCAGAACGCAGATATTCGAAAGAGACGAAATTCAGTGACCTATGATCTGACCTCATATATATATATATATATATATATATATATATATATATAATTATATATATATATTTGTGTGTGTGTGTATGCATATATATATATATATATATATATATATATATATATATATACATATGTATCTTTCGTACTTGGAGCATACATATGTAACTTTCTTTCGTACTTGGAGCACATATGCCCCGTTACATTTGAGCTCCAGTGTGGAGTGGAGTCTTGATATATGACTAAATGTACAACTTTAAAAGTATCGAGTATACTTTCCTTTACTTTTCCCCCTTTTTCTCTTATCAAAGTATGACACTGCCTTTTTCGAGAAGTTATATATTTTTCGTTCTGCACGTCACCCCCGGCCTTGGCTCCGTCCTTAGTTGAAATGAATGGACTTTATCGAACATTTCCATCGTGAGAAATCGACCAGATTTCTCTCACCTAGACCGAACGGTCACCCATTTTTCCTTCACTGCTTGGATTAACTGGTATGTAAGAATGATCCCTTTGACTCATGTTCTGATTAATATTTTCCGATTTATTTCCTGTAGCATTTCAGCTTTATACTTGCTGTAGCTTTTGCATGTCTAAAAACATCTTTTCTTAAGACCAAGCCACGCTGAAAGCAGGGAAAAAGTAGGTGTGTGGGAAGTTTAAGTCTTTTTAGCTTGATTTTGTGTGTGTGTGTGTGTGCGTGTTTTTTTTTTTTAATCTCGGTAACTTCCTTCCCATGATGTACCAAGGTTATGTTTTCATCTTCGGTAGTTTTCCGGTCAGTAAATACGATTACTCTAAAGGTAGTCATCTTTCTAGATGTAGTGGAGTAGTTGCTTTTTTTTTTATTGTGCTTTCGTAGTGATTGACCTGTCTATCCGTCTGTTTGTCTAAACTTAGAATTGTTAAAAGTGCTATAATGTTCGTAGCTATGAAGATAAAGAATGATAACTTCATATGTATCATTCATGAGTGATGGGGATAAAGCATATCGTGTTATGTATCCAAGGTCAAGGCCGCACTTAAGGGTCAAAAGAATTCTTGCAGTCTCAATGGACCTTGCAAGAATTCTTGCAGTCTCAATGGACTTTGCAAGAATTCTTGCAGTCTCAATGGACCTTGCAAAAAAAAAACGAGATTCCTTTTAGCACGCAAAGAAGAAACAAACATTAAGCGCTCTCAAGAAAAATATGCTTGCATGAAAAGTAAGTAGCTGCTTGTCTGCGCATTGAAATGGTCAGCCCAAAGCATAGCGTATTGTCCTACCTCTTAATTCAGTCCTTTCCTTCTTTTCATATCTCGCGAACGAGGAGCAGCGTCTTCTAACGAGGAAATTTATTTCCGTGTGTGAGAGATTCTGTGCAGGAAAAATTGCTTTTTCCAGTTGCTTTTCTTCCTCGCGTAATGGAAGTGAATAAATTTTCGGGCCAGATGGGCCCCACCCCCAGCTGCACCGCCGGGCTTGGCGTTTGATGTCCAGTTTTATAGTGTTCGCGTTCTCTATTATAATATAGTTCTTGCTTGAGGATCGGTTAGAACATTCCCAAAAGCCTGACGATAGAAAACGCAATGTTTATCTATATATTTACAACCGGCGAATAACCATCGTACTGTTTTTAAATAAATTTTTAAATGCAGATCAACATAATAGCTTTGATGTCAAGTCACTAATTCAAATAACAGTATTCACTATTTTTTTAGACGTTTCTCCAAAGCCTAGAAAACACTATTTTTTTATTTATATTTGCAACCGACGAATAACCATCGGACTGTTGTTAGATAAATTATTAATGCAGATCAACATAATAGCTTTGATGTCAAGTCTCTGCAATGCAGTCACTAATTTAAGTAACAGTATTCATTATTTTTTTAGACGTTTCTCCAAAGCCTAGAAAACACAATGTTTTTTTTATTTATATTTGCAACCGACGAATAACCATCGGACTGTTGTTAGATAAATTATTAATGCAGACCAACATAACTGCTTTGATGTCAAGTCGCTGCAATGCAGTCACGAATTCAAGTAATAGTTGTCACTATTTTTTTTAGTCTTTCTCTAAAGCCTAGAAAAAAGCAATGGTTTTATATACTTACAACCGACGAATAGCCATCGGACTGTTGTTAAATAAATTGCTACATGCAGACCAACAGAATAGCTTTGATGTCAAGTCACTGCAATGCAGTTACGAATTTAAGTAACAGTTTTCACTATTTTTTTTAGACGGTTCTCCAAAGCCAAGAGTCGGTTTTTGTCAAACTCCCCAATGCGATCAAGCGAATGTCTTGGGGGCCTCATCTACTTATTGAAATAGCGAGAGTTAATCGCCCGAGATGTTGGAGCTCATTATCGATAATAATGCTCCATTATGAGCAATTTCTTGGTGGAGAAATCTAGGTACACCCACGACCGGCTAAGATCGTAACTTTCAACAACGTTGATGTGTAACACTACGATGATTATAATGAAGCTGTTATCGTAGTTGTCGATGAGCCTCTTCTCTCTTCTCTCTCTCTCTCTCTTTCCTTCTCTTCTCTCTCTCTCTTCTTAATTAAAATTATATATAATATATATATATAGTATATATATATTATAAGTATATATATGTGTGTGTGTGTGTGTGTGTGTGTGTGTGTGTATGCATGTCTGTGTCTTTATTCGCATAGATTGTTATTATTATTATTATTATTATTATTATTATTATTATTATTATTATTCAGATGAAACGTATTCATATGGAACAAGCCCACCACAGGGGCCACTGACTTGTAATTCAAGTTTTCAAAGAATATACGTCCATTAAGAAGAATTAAATGGAGGTAAAGAGACATACTAAAAGTACGTATGCTTGTTAAGTATATATTTAGAATCGAAATCCTTTAGGTGTGTGTTTTACGCACTTATATACTTTAACTTGTATGTACCTATTCAAGTTTATCACTTTGCTTCTTATTCTGAACAATGGCCAATTGATTTGCTGATGTAGAGTATTCAGAATATTGCATTTATTGCCGAATTATAAAAGCGACATTGTTTGTTTAATTGCGAACGGATTAGGTCCGAGGAAAAAGAATTTAATTAATGTGAAATCAGTACGTGCGGAATCTCCCCTCCCCCCCGTCACCAAAAAAAAAAAAAAACTCGCATTTGTAACTTCTTAAAATCCATATGGTCTAATTAACATTTTTATGCGTATAACGTCAGAATTAATTACCGGGTCTATAATAGTCGAGCAAATTAAAGAGCAGACATCCATATACTGAAATCATTATAAAGCAATTGGTTTTATTCAATGAATAAATTACTGCTCGCGCTTTTGGGTGAAATGAAAGTGGTCCCGTATATCATGGCTGTAATTATAAACGCGATTGTTATGGTTATTGCCGTATAATTGTTATTGCGATTGTTATTGAAGAAATGCATTACTTTTCGGAGAATTGAAAAAAAAACTTCGCTTATCAATTTGTTTCATTATTTATTTTTTTTTTTTTTTTACTTTTGTGAGTTGGTGGGCCTCTTCAAAGGAGAAAATAGTGGAGGTAGAAATAGAATATAATTTTTACCTCGTAGACAATGTAATTAGTTTTGACTCCCTCATGACAATAATTATAATCTCCAGTGTTATGCATTTGGAGAAATGCTTTACTCTAGAAGAATTAAAAAAAAACATATATTTATCTATTTTCTTTTTTTATTATTAATTTTTTAATTTTCTTTTTGCGTTGGTGGTCGTCTCAAATGGAAAGAACACTGGAGGAAGAAATAGAATATAATTTTTCTATCGCAGGAAACAAAATGATTTTTGGCTTCTTACTGACAGTAATTATAAACTTCAGTGTTATAATCACAACAATGTAATTTGTTATTGCAATATTTATTAGAGAAGTGAATTTTCGTATCGGTGGGTGCTGGGGGAGGGGGCTATTTATTAGAGAAGTGAAAAAAAATATCGAAGGTAGACAGTAATTTTTGTTTTTGTTTTTTGTTACTTTCTTCCTCGGCTTTCCAGTGCAGTCAACTGAGCTCGACTTTCTTTCGCGTCAGTGGTTTTATTTTCCCGGAGATTAAGTGGTCGCTCTCGCCTTAGCAGATGATACTTTTTTACGTCCAAAAGTTCCATTTAGAGAAAAGAGAAACTGAGGGAGGATATTGTAACGTTTCGTTTATTTAAATATTCATTTATTCTCATAACATTGCCATTAAGAAGTCAAAAATAATTTTGTTTCCTACGACGTTAAAATTATATTCCAGTATTTTTTTCCACTTGAGACTATCACCGACGCAAATAATAATAATAATAGTAATACTAATAATAATAAATAAACAAAGAAAATAGATAGCTTTTTTATTTTGCAATGGAATTATGGATGGAAAATTTCCTCTGGGAAGAATTGTGTGTAATTAGTGGAATTTTATTCCATACATACTTATTACAATACTGGACGGTGACGTTAAAAATTCCATCGTTCCTCCATGAACTTAGGCAATGAATGAAGCGCTTGGTAGCTAGTCGCCTGTGGTTGGTTGCAACCAGGGTGGAAAATTCAGGGTTCACCGTCCTCATTGCAGAGGACTTGCTTAAAACGCCCTCGGAGGGCGCTATATATGTGTGTGTGTTATATATATATATATATATATATATATATATATATATATATATATATATATATATATATATTCTGCTTATACTGCTTGATAAGTTAGAAATGTAAAATTGTTGGTTTATTGAGAATGTACAACCATTTTCCAAAGCAATAAGGCATAGGTACGAATCCTGAATCCTGATCAGGATAGGGACCCATCATTTATGATTAAAGGAAAAATTTGTTATTTTCCATGATCAGTTACGAAACGTCTCCGCTTAATAAATGGGTAGAGGACAGAACGCTTCTCAATTCTCATATATATATATATATATATATATATATATATATATATATATATATATATATATATATATATATCGTTGTGTATATTGACGATAGATAAGCTTTTACTTATACGTCATTTTTGAATTCCGTGAGAGATTCGCTAACACTTCTGAAAAACGCTAAACATATATTTTTTAATGCGGATATGAAAAGAAAGTAAAGCAATATAGAACTATCCTTTTCTCTGGAGCTAATCGTAACTTCAGGTGGAATTCAAGCAGACCTGCTGAAATGAACTGGAACGAAAAGGAGTTGCGTTTTAAGCTCTGAGAGCGGGTGTTTCCATGCCGGGAATTCCTGGTTCCTTGCCGGGAATTCCTGGCTAATTCCTGGTTTTATTTATATAAAAAAAATACTACGACTGTAGGTATGTATGGCTTGTGTTTCACGGATCTGAAAGTACTTCATCATTGCCGCCTTTATCAGTAGAATTCTTTTGGACGAAAACGGATATCATAAAAAAGACAGGAAAGTTAAAATTCCTTTTGAACGCTTGCTGTCATCCGGAATCAGTGCACTACAATTTTCAGTGGATTTTTTTTTTTTTTTTTTTTAAGTTCACTGTGTTTTAAAGGTTAAGTAAGTTCAAGTACCCACAAATAAGATAGTAAAAAAATGTTAGAAGGAAAATGCTGGTTTATGTTAAAGTCTGAAGCAAGATTGTGGAGTTCAGGTACCCTGAACTCCACAATCTTTAAATTTTATAAAAATAAAATTTAAAATTTTTTTAGAAATCGGTCTTTTTGTTGAAGTCTGAAGCAAGTTTTGGAGTTCAGGTACATACAAATATACTTACAAATAAAAAGTAAAATAAAAAAAATGTTAGAAGGAAAACGTTCTTTATGTTAAAGTCTGAAGCAAGATTGTGGAGTTCAGGTACTTACAAATAAAAAAAAAAAATGTTAGAAGGAAAAAAGGAAAACGCTCTTTATGTTGGAGTCTGAAGATAGATTGTGGAGAAAAGCCGATTAAACAATCACCGGCTTATGATACATAATAAAAGCTTAACACTAGAGACACGATATTCGTAGGAAAATTTAATTGAAATTTCTTGTTACTTTCGCCAGTCTTTCTGGTGGAAATGATCCTAGCAAATTTGCAGGTTTTATTTTTTTGTGTTGATGTTTATGTAACCCTCATTGGCATTAATAAATCGGATGACCTAACATGTCTTTGAGACATCCTAATCCTTGTAACTCCTTGTAACTCTATATATATATTTCTCTCTCAATAACAAATTCGAGGGTATCTCTCTCTCTCTCTCAATAATAAATTCAGGGGTATCTCTCTCTCTCTCTCTCTCTCTCTCTCTCTCTCTCTCTCTCTCTCTCTCTCTCTCTCTGCAGAAACAAACATTTGATTGTCATATATAATATTCAGACTGCTATCCACATGGCAATTTACGAATAGTTCATTGCACAATGGAATGATGTATATATTTAAAAGATTGGTATGAATGGTCTTGAAAATAAGGAATTGTTGTTTTAGTTATGACAAGAATAATATAAAAGAATAGATTAACCCCACCCATCCCCTCCCCTCTCCTGTCATCTCGAAATATAAAGGAAGAGCATTCTGGAATTTGAGATTACCTCATATTCTTATGCAGGTAGATAGCTCTTCCTGTTTTATTTTCAATTTTAATTTTTCATATCAAGGAAATACTTACACCCAAATATATCTTCTTTATCTTGGAGAGAGTGGCATTCCCTTATTAGATGTGAGGTAGGTTTATTTGGATATTCCTTGTACATATATATATATTTTTAAAACCTAAATAACTAAATAACGTGTTTGTTGGAGCTCTCCATTATTTATTCGTTAAGTCCCCGTGAGAGAAGGAACATAACTCCCTGCTTCGTGTGTGGACCCAGTCGACAGGTCCATAGCTTGCCAGAGTAATTTTGTATATAGTCCGGGATAAATACACATTTTCCAACTTTCTTACCCAAATATGTTTTATTCATGTAGATTCGAGTTTATTGGCTTATATTTTTCAAGATGATGAGTAAAAAGGGAGTTTACCCATTTATCTAAGCGCCCATGGTTTTATTTTCCCCCCTTAAAAGCTAACTACAAAAATCCAAATTATGCCAGTCCAGAATACCATGGTATGAAAATAATAAATAATCGAAAAATGGTTTCCATTTAAGTCGTCGTCTTTTCATTAAGGGATATTTGAATTTTGTAAACAAAATTTCACACACACACACACACACACACACACACACACACACACACACATATATATATATATATATATATATATATATATATATATATATATATATATATATATATATATATATGGAATTTAATACATGGGAACGTGTTTTAGTACAATTGCAATCACTCTGACACTCAACTCCAGGGAAATTAAAAACTTGTTTTAATCCTGACCGGTTTCGGCTTTATTTCTAAGCCATGTTAGACGGAATGATACATTTATGTACTCCGCGGTCTGTATGTTCGTTTGTACTGGTTTTCATTACCTTTCAGTTGGTAGGACCTTATGAACCTGTTTCTTAGTATTATTTCTGTTTACCTGTCAAAGACGTTTTGCGGATTTTGTTGTCTGTCGAAGCTTAGGGATTCGTTACTCAAGAAGCCATGGTTTATGTCTGACCAAGATGTTATTTATATCTTAAGGATGTATTGACTTTGATTATCCCGTTAAGGGTACAAAAAAAAAAATACGAATTTCTTTATTTTGGTGCCCTGAACTCTGCGGCACAAAGAAGTTACATTTTTAGATCCTTTTGTAGATCTTTTGGCTTGAGAGCTTGCTTGCTTGCTGAGAACGCCGTCGTCATAATTACCTGATCTGGTATATATTAAAGCTTTTCGAATTGTTTATGAGAGACAGCGACTGTAGCCACTTGATTAGACGAGTCTCATTCGAGTGAGAGAAGCCTTTTAAATTGACTGTGAAAATTGCATGGGTTCATTTATATTCATAAGTAATAAGAGAAAGTGGGAATGATTATACGCTTTTAATTAAACCGGGATAAATATTTAATGCCCTTTTTAAATGCACAGACATTAAACTCCCTGCCGGTAATAGGTTGCGCATTTTCGTGCAAGAAGTTTGTAGTTTGGAATTAATTATACCAGATATGTTATTTTTTGGTATAATGGCCATTTTTTAATTAGACCCAAATAATTATGATTTAAGTGTAAGTTCCTCTGAACACTTTTGTGCCATACTGTCAATGAACTGTTGTTGGGAAAAATGTCAGCCTATTTTCATATGCTGCAATATTCTTAAACACACACACACAGATATATATATATAATATATATATATATATATATATATATATATATATAATATAATATATATATATATATATCTGTGTGTGTGTGTGTATGGAAGAGATGCAAGATTGCAACATCTTTCCTGTAATCAGCTACATTTTGGGATAATGTTCCTTGCACCACTTATTTTCTCTTTCATGTTTTTCTCTTTTAAATTATTTTTTGTGTGTGACTTGCTTTTTCGTTTTGTTATTGTCATAAATTTTTATACTTATTTTAGATATTCACCTACTCTCTGCATATACCGTCAAATGTCTTTCAGCTCCATTTATAGAAGAAAATCTGGCATCATTGCTAATACTGGTAAGGAACGACCACTATAATTATACATATTGTTAAGAAATTCACAGTGTCGTGAAAACAAATTGTTAAAAAATATCCACAATTATTTATTTAAAATATATTTTTATGTAAAAATATATAAATATATTTTTAATATATAATTCTGGATATTTTTTAATAACTATACTTATTAATATTGAAATACTTAGAAATGCAAAAAGCTTTCCGTACATAGACACGCATTGTGTGTGTGTGTGTTTTTTTTTTTAAAGAAAATTGTAGTATATGAAATTCGGGTCACATATTTCCCAACAACTTTGTTTTGAAAAATTGAAAATAATTTACTCTGTAGCTCATTCTTGAAGGTTTTTCTGCGTCGGATGGTCATCATAATGATGCATCTTTGCAGTTGTCATCTTTGTTTAATGTTCAAATCCAAAACAAAAGCGTTAAGGATTTGGTAGTAACATACATGTTTTGGGAGTGACTGAGTCCACTCTCAATCCTCTGGCTACTTTTGCCTCATTTTCACCTATTCCCGCTCAAGCAGGACTCCTAAAGCGTGTTGCAAGTTGCCGTAATTACCATGTTCATTAACCAAGGATTATCAGAATTTATTTGATTTGATTTTTGTAGAATAATGAAAAGGATTATTTGCCAAACCCGAAACCTTTTCTCCCTGCCCCGTTTATCCGGTCCCAGCGTTCGCGCGAACCGTAACTGGGTTCATATCTTTGTAACCCCTAAAGGGGTTAGTCCCGTCAGTGCCCCTCGTGCTGTGCACTGAAGGCATTACTTAAGGTTCCTTCTGCCCCTAACTGCAACCCCTTTCCCTCCATTTTACTGTACTTCCGTTCATATTCTCTTTCTCCCATCTTACTTTCCACCACCTCCTGACAATTATTCCAAGGTTTTCCTCATTTTACACCTTTCAATCCTTTTACTCTCAATTTCCCTATCAGCGCTGAATGACCACATAGATCCCAGTGCTTGGCCTTTTGGCCTAAATTCTGTGTTCCATTCCACATCATTGTCTATTGGAAACAGTGCATCATCCGCTTCGAGAACATTTCTAAACAGAAAACGGTATCGAGGCCGAGTCGGCCGAGATAAGGTCTTCTGGTTAATTGAGTCTTATATAGCCCAGCGAAACAGGGCAGGCAGCGGCGGCGTTATTGAAAATATTGAAAATCTCCCTCCATCTATCATCTGGTGCGAGATAAACAC
>NC_087213.1:17594020-17611520 GCF_015104395.2 Macrobrachium nipponense | reverse complement strand
TTCTTTTTTTTTTTTTTTTTTTTATCGGGGACGAAATTTTTTCGTGTGATGGATTTCATTGCTGGAATAGATCAGATTGTAATTCAAGTCTTTCTTTGCTTTTATTTTACTCGGTTTTGTAATCAGGCTTTGCTATAATTTCACACACACACACACACACACACACACACACACACACACAAATATATATACTATTATATATATATATATATATATATATATATATATATATATACATATATATATATATACGTATTGAAAATATATATATAATAGTATGTAATATATATATATATATATATATATATATATATATATATACATATATATGTGTAATATTATATAATATATATATATATATTATATATATATCACATATATGTGTGTGTGTATGTGTATATATACATACGTGTGTCTATGTATGTATGACGCATGAATTTAAGGGAATGTTTTCTGTTTGACCGTTTGAGGAATCTATTCTTGTTACCTCAGTATCATTTAGAAATCCCACTGAATACGAAAAGGTCTCCACTGAAACATGACGTGAAGAAATATTTTCAGAATGAAAATTAAGAAACAATTTTATTTATGTATTCTGGACTTGCTCTGTTGTGAAATATGGCGAAGTTCCCCCGCAAATATATATATATATATATATATATATATATATATATATATATATATATATATATATATTGGGGGGAACTTCGCCATATTTCACAAAAGAGCAAGTCCATATATATATATATATATAATGTATATATATATATATATATATATATATATATATATATATATATATATATATATATATATACACACACATATATATATATATATATATATATATATATATATATATATATATAGTAATTTGAAGAATAAAAGAAAAAGACCCATCATATAATTGTGTTGCCCTGGCTTCATAGACTACATATGCACGCATATATTTCGCGCATATACACAATACAAACCAATAATCTCCATTTTGACCAGTGGATATATATATATATATATATATATATATATATATATATATATATATATATATATATATATACACACACACTCTGTAGAAACACAAATTGGCTTTGCCTCAAAGTGACCAATTTTATTTGAAGGAAGGTTATTCAATAATGTCATAAATTGCCGTGTAATTGTTGGGGATCAACTTCAATTGAAAGGATTGCCGAAATGCTCGTGGTTTTCCGATGGAATTGCTGATTGGTTACGTTGCAATCCTATCCTGCCGTTTATTTCGCTCAATTATATTGGATACACGATAACAAAAGTGGGGCAGTGTATTAACTTGCCTGGTTCCTTGCGCAATACGTTAACCTGTGTGGTTTGAAATATTTCAAGTGTTTTTCTTTGCCAAGTATATTAACCTATGTGGTTTAAAATGTTTCAAGTTTTTTTCTTTTCCAAGTACATTAACCAATGTGGTTTAAAATGTTTTAATGTTATTTCCTTGCTCAATACGTTAACCTATATGGTTTAAAATGTTTCAAGTTTTTTCCCTTGCTCAATGCATTAACCTATGTGTTTTAAAATGTTTCAAGGTTTTGTCCTTGCTCAATACATTAACTTATGTGGTTTAAAATGTTTCAATGTTTTTTCCTTGCTCAATATATTAACCTATGTGGTTTTAAATATTTCAAGGTTTTTTACTTCCTCAATACATTAACCTATGTGGTTTTAAATGTTTCAATGTTTTTTACTTGCTCAATACATTAACCTATGTGGTGTAAAAGGTTCAAGTTTTTTTTGGCAATAAATTAATCTATGTAGTTTGAAACTTTTCTAGGTGTTTTCCCTGGAGTAATTCATTGAATTTATGTTGTTTGAAACTTTTCAAGTTATTTTCCCTTGTGCAATACATTAACTTATGTAATTTAAACGTTTCAAGGTTTTATTTCCTTATGCAATACATTAACTTATGTAGTTTAAACGTTTCAAGTTTTATTTTCTTGTGCAATACCTTAACTTACGTAGTTTAAACGTTTTAAGTTTTTTTACTGGCGCAATCCACTAACTTACGTTGTTTAAACGTTTCAAATTTTTCTTTTTACGTGGATTATACTAATCCTAAATGGTTTAAACCTTTCCAGCCTTTTTGTCGTGCTACATTACCACTATTTTTTTTCTTGGAACTTATTGTTATATGTGACGTTTAAATAACTAGGATTTTTCCGTCCAAATGTAGATTTAGAGGAGTGTTTTTACGAGGGAAAATTATCCGTCATCCCATCTTCATTCCAACGAGTAATTCTGGTAAGAAATGGGTGCTTCAGATTATTCCATAAGGGATAGAATGGAATATCCGCGTATTACCTTTGATGAAATGAAAACAAAACGAAGGCTAGCTGTTACAGCCCTTGAATAACAAATTGTAGAGCATGTTATACCTCAGCGTTCAGTCCTTTTTTTGTGTGTGTAGCAGCAAGAATTCATTAAAAAAATCGTGATCAGTTCTCGGAAATGGTTACATAATTAATATTGGGGTGTTTCATTGTTTTCGTTGTGACCCCGGGGTAATTGTGACCGTAGATGATTCCCGGTTAATTAATAAATCACTGTATATATTCCTTTGTTGTCTCACAAATTTGTTGCGTGTATGTGTTTGTCTTGCCACTATAATCGTTTCTGTTGATAGATTATACCATCTGTGAGGGTTCATTAGCTAAAAAAAAGTGCTAACATATGTACGACTCCCTTGATAATTTATCTTTCAGTTGATGTAAACCAGCAAATCAACTCTAGCCTTATCAGGATAGTCGTTGTTCATTGTTGATTGCGTTTGCGAGACATGATAAATCTACACAGAAGCAGTTAATCTGTTTTCATTTTCCTCAATAGACAGACTTCCCTATTTTCTTTTTCCTCAATAAAGACCCTCCTTTCGTTTTGTAAGCCTCTTAATGTTATGTATATCTTAGTTTAACCAGACCACTGAGCTTATTAACAGCTTTCCTAGGGATGGCCCGAAGGAGTAAACATTTTTTACGTGGCTAGGAACCAATTGGTTACCCCGCAACGGGACCTACATCGTAATTGAGGGTTCTGAACCACATTATATCGTTGGCAGGGCGGGGAATCGAACTTCGGACTACCGATTCGGTAGGCGAGCACATAACCCACTCGTTCAGCGAGGAACTTTTGCAATCCTCTGAATCACATAATATTTACTTCGACGCACCATCATGGTAGCCATTACTGGGGTGTATCGAGTTATTTGAAAGGGATTTGAACGGGAGAGTAAATTATTAGCTTAGGCTTCAGAAATTTAGGATGTCAAGCCAAGCAGTTAAGACAGCAGTTAAGGAGGGAGTTGAATTTATTGGACAGCAATATAAAAGAGCTTTAGAAAGTAAAGAAGGTAAATTACAAGGATCTAGCACTGAGAATTACTAGTTAGAGAGGGTGGACAGAAAGACTGAAGAGAGATAGTAGGAATGGTGGTAAAGATCTAGATAAAAAAAATGCAGTACAAGGATCTAACGGTGGAAATGTGAGAAAAACCAACAGTTGCACTGAAAAATAATAGTCAGAGGTTGGACAGCAAGACTGACGATAGGGAGTTGGAATAGAATGGAGGTGAAGTAAATGTTAAAATGTGGGTCAAGCTACGGGTTGTAAGTACACTGCAAACGCCATTTAGCGATGCCTACAGTACACTACGTGAGGTGCCAGAACGGCACTATCCCCCTAAATGAGGGTGGGGAGGGAGCGCGGGTAAGTATGAATTTGGGTTTTTAAAGAGTCTGAATTATTGCACCCTCTTCAGGTAGGTTCCATACGTAGCCGAATATACTCCATGTCACGTAGATATCTAGAAAGATCATGCCCTATCCCCCATTTTCTTTAGATACTGTTGCTGTTTACGTAGACCTGAAAACCAAAAACAAATACGTTTGCCACACTGATTCACTCACTACAGCAAACTTCTGGGAAAGACGGTGAATCTAGAGCCGAAAGGACCTTTCGGCTCTAGATTCACCTTCTTTCCCAGACTTTTTAAGAATCCACTGAGGAGTCGCATAATCTTCAAGCTTCGATTCCTCCTTTCAGCGGATCCTTGCAAGAGATTTGTTAACCATCATATCTCTCTCTCTCTCTCTCTCTCTCTCTCTCTCTCTCTCTCTCTCTCTCTCTCTCTCTCTCTCTCAATTTCCCATAATATCCTTTCCCCGATATGCCTCATTCAGGATTATGGTTTGTAGTTGGTTTTAATATCACTTCTGGCATATTTAAGATGTAGTATTAAATTTGATCTTGTTAAAAAGGAAATGAAGTGTATTTACTCCCAATTTGCTATTTGGTTCAGCACCTACATAAGGCTCTTGCCCCCCACCCTACTTTAAGAAAAAAAAAAACTTCTCAAGGTACATTTTTGCTTTTAAGAAAAGAAAAAAGACAGGAATAATGTCGCAGTACACCAGTCCCGGAATACTTTTGCATGTCTGAAATGAAGATTGTGTTGTAATTTTTTTTTTTTCTTTTTTATGAAATGTTTATTTTTGGTTGACGCTGATATATCATCGCAGGTACGTTTGTGCCTAAGAATATGTTTGTGTCAGTCTCTCAAAAGAAACTCGTCTCGCTTCCATGCAGTTTAATCTGGGGAGAAAACAGGATAGGACCTAATTTCGTCCCCTATTTCCCCTTCCCAGGACGCGAAAGCATTACCAGGGAAATTACAGTACATGCAACGCATTCATAATGCATTACGACACTAGGTAAAATTATTTTATATGCAACCCATTCGTAATGCATTACGATGGCTGATGCTCTTGCTTGTTGCTTGCAGTAACTGAGGAATAAGGAAGAGATTGGAGAAACAAATCTGTGTTCAAATAGAGTGTTGTTTCACCAACGAAAATTAAAATAAATACGCTATGTTTTATTAGAGATAATTTTTCAGTACTGTTTAGAATGCATATTATGTATTTTTTTTACATTTTCATTCTCATAAGTAAATGGTACATATCTTATCATAAAATTCCTGTATCTTTAACTGAACACGACACACCTATTTCAGACCTTTTTATGCTTTGCCATAGGTCTTTCCAACATCACAACAATAACAACAACAACAACAACAACAACAATGATACGGAGAATCGAACAGATTCCAGAAAGCTATCCTTGCAGTTTTAAATTTAAATATATGTACATTTACATAACTGTGGATTTGTTTCTCCATTTGAAGACTCGTGCGACTATGAGTATTTTTTAATAAGGGAGAGATTGTTGAGGATTACACTGGCTAGCGTTGGAGGGTCTTACATCTTCAAAAACCGAGAAAAAGGTTAGCTTATCAAGACTGTCTATTTTCTAGTGGCTTCGAAAAAATATTAATTTATTGACGATTGATCGTGGAAAACAATAATTTGTAGGTGTTAAACTCAGTGGTGACCTTCGCATTTCCGAGTTGGTTTTGTCATTGGATAAAATACGCCCATGAGCATCCATTCATACAGTTTGTATTTCAGCAATAACTAAGAAAAGTAAGTCAGTAATTTTTCCTCAAATTAATGAATGCAAGAATACTATTTATCTTTTCTTCCATGCTTTTGTGTTTTATGAAGAATCCGTGTAGTATTTTTGCTTGGGGAGTAAGCCTTCAAACTACACTGTTGTTGTTGTTTTAATTGGGGTGTTGGAAAGACTTATGTAAAAACCTAAAAAGGTCTGAAAAAGGTGTTTCGCGTAGAGTTAAATATACAGGAATTTTTAAATAAGATATTGACCATTTATTTATTAGAATGAAAATGTAATAAAATACGCAATGTGCATTTTAAACAGTACTGAAGAATTATATGTAATGAAATATAGCGTATATATCTTGATTTTCGGTAGTGAAACAACGCTCTATTTGGCCGTAGATTTTATCCCGCGCTCCGCGTAAGCTGGAGGTCGGATCACGCCTAGTTGCTTTTCACGAACTTCATCGTCAGCTAAACCCGAGTGATCTGTCAATCATTTTATCAACTCGTGCGTGAGGGCACCGCTCCCATTGAACTATGTCATTGTTCCGCTTGTTGTGTCCTAACTATCTTGCGTTGAATGCGATTTATTCTGTAAATGCCCCTGTTGTGTAGAGATGACGTAGTTTTACAACTTTTTATTTAGGTGTCCGAGTAAGTTGTAAAGTTGCAGTTAATGTTTTTCTTTGTTTTTTATTGACATGTTCCCCACTTTACTGACAATGGAAACAGTTTCACGGATGCCAGCATGTGTATATTTTTGTTAATGTTAGAAACCTACATTTAAAATCAATATTGCGATTGTTTCTCTCTCTCTCTCTCTCTCTCTCTCTCTCTCTCTCTCTCTAAAAGGGTAGTTGTCCAAATTATTGCTCGAGTTTACTGATTATACATTTTGAATTGATATAAATTTTTATCCTAAATGTAAAAATTGATTACCACAATGCATAATCCAGATCCGGTCAGAGTACTGATATAACTTTGTGTACTAAGACATCTCTCCCCCCCCCCCCCCCCCCCCCCCCCCCCCCCCCCCCCCCCCTCGCACCAAGCCTTTGGCATTCCTCGGGAAAAGGGAAGTGAGACTTGGTTTTCCTATCGTATCCTTAGACTTCTGAAGACTCCTGTGCCATCTACTCATACGGCGGATTAATCTTTCGTCTCCTGTTATTATCCTTATTGGCCATCGTTAGTAAATGAATTCCTCACCGGAAATAATAAACATTGGAGTTCGGAATTCCTCGGTGAAATCAAATTCCTCCGAGAATTGCTTATTGTCACCGATTCATTAGCTCTAAAATTCGGGGGAAAACTGAATCTCCAAATTGGGAAGCCCCATTCGGTTCTTTACGCTCCTCTCTCATTAGTTTTACCTTTTGTTTATTTCGCGTGTATCCCCGAGTTCCTTCGGTTTCCTCTCTCATTAGTTTTACCTTTTGTTTATCTTTTTTTTGTATATTGCTAATTGTATTCTCTCAGTGAACATAATAGTACTTCTCTGCTGCTATTGTATAAAGGTGCATTGTATTTTACAATGTAGCTGGGGAGTTAATTTAGTGTTTTTTTTTATTTTTTTAATTTTTTTCTTTATTTATTTTTTTATTTATTTGTTTATTTTTTTGTAAATTGTGTTAAATTAGGGGAAAGTATTGAAAGGGTTTATGTCAATGGTATTTTTAGATTTTTATTTTTTTTTACTAAATTCAGTTGCTATGCATCTTCACTCTGTTTGTTTGTTTGTATGGTGTTTTTACGTTGCATGGAACCAGTGGTTATTCAGCAACGGAACCAACGGCTTTACGTGACTTACGAACCACGTCGAGAGTGAACTTCTATCACCAGAAATACACATCTCTCACTCCTCAATGGAATAGCGGGAATCGAACCCGCGACCACCGAGGTGAGAAGCAAACACCAAACCAACCAGCCACTGAGGCGCTATCTTCATTCTGTAACACCGAATAGTTTGAAAAAGTTATAAGTTAGCCATCCACGTACGCGACTGGTATCGGGTTTATCCTTTCTTGACTAGCACGGGCTCCAGTCCGCTTGGGCATTGCCCACATGCGCAGATGACTTGCTTTACGCATATTTCGAGGAAATGGTGAGAAACCTTTTGCAGCCATTCCTTATTTGTTAATGTTATTTTTTTTCCTTTTGATGAGTGAGATCTCTTCTTTCTGTATTTTCCCTTTACTTTATCTTCCTTACTAATGCGCACCATATTCTTTGGAAGCTTGAAGCTCAAGTTAATGGCCCTTGGGTGGGCTTGTTCCATACGAATAGGGTTCAGCTTTTGAATAATAATAATAATAATAATAATAATAATAATAATAATAATAATAATAATACAATGAAAACTCATAATCGCACGAGTCAGTAAAATAGGAAAGTAAATCCACAGTAGTATGCCTGTTTTACTATTTTATTTATTTAAAATATATAACAAAATCAAACAGACATACTATTGTGGGTTTCCCAATAATAATAATAATAATAATAATAATAATAATAATAATAATAAAATAATAATAATAATAATGAGGAGGAGGGGGAGGAGGAGGCAGGAGGAACCCCGCACTATAAATACCACCCAGTCGAGTAGGATGAATGTGATAGAATAATAATGATAATAATAATTGTATCATTAACTTATTCTTCATTCACTGCCTGCAAGAATTAAGTATCTTACATGTGATATCCACTGTATTTAAATGCCGAAATGCTGTTGGCAATACCTCACACAGTTTTGCCACGGGTACTTAAAAAGGCCTTTGGATTAAACGCTGTTACTATCTCGTTAATGTGATTGATGACCTACTTTATTGTTGTTTCACCATTATCTGCTATGATTTGTAACAGCACGAACAACCGCTTCCTGTGATGGATATCTCATCTGCTTTAATCCTGAATAATAGGGTCATGGCGGATTTATATCCCGTCTCAAAAAATTGTCTCACTTTTCATTGCGTCAGACCATCACATTTCTAGTTTGATATTTTTCGTTATAAATATTAATGAGCAAATGTCATACATGGTTGTGGAACGAAGTGGAAAGGCACGTCTTTGCATAGCAATCTTCCGGTTAGGGGGGGGGGGGGGGGTTATTGCTCTTAATGCACCTCATGCGGCGCACTGTAGGCATCACGTAATGTTCTTTGCGGCATGCCTTTTACTGTGCCTCCTTTCATATTCTCTTTCTTCCATCTTACTTTCTACCCTCTCCTAATACTTGATTCATAGTGCAACTGCTTTGAGGCTTTCTTCCTGTTACTCCTTTCAAACCTTTTACTGTCAATTTTCATTTAATTTTTTTTTTTTGTGGCCTAAATTCTACATTCAGATCAATTCAATATAGGTAAGCGAAGGGATTTATGTATAAACAAAAAGAAGAAATTTTTAAAACTGTAGATGTAACCAGTTAGCTATAAGGAAAAGATAAAGTATTCAGAGTGTGCAAGAATATATAATCTGACCCCATACAAGTAATTTTTCCGCAAAAGATATATTCCTATCTCTCTGAAAATGGAATCACTATGTAAGTCACAAAGTACACCTTTTGCCAAAGTTCCTTATGGCTCACCATTAACCTTAAACGTAGTAATCCTGCTTGCAACCAAACAAATAAAGCTAACCAATAATTTAACAACTCTTGGTTAAGGTAGTAACAGAGATGTTGATCTATATAGCTGAAAGCAAACATCAGTAAACAAATTTGCGTTTTTTTTTTTTACTTGATTTCGGCCGTTTGTTTGCTGATAGGATTTCGCAAAATTTTTGTCTTGATGTTCTCGAAGATTTGACCTGAGATGGACTTCGTGATGGCAAGTGATTAGGTTTTGCTGAAACTGGAATATAATTCTGGGGAAGAAGAGCTCTCTCTCTCTCTCTCTCTCTCTCTCTCTCTCTCTCTCTCTCTGCTCTACGCAACAGACGAATGGCTCTCTTATGACCACCGAAATATTCGCCAGGTAGAACGCGGTGCGCGAAGTTGTTAATTATAAATTTTACGAAGAACTGATCTGCTTCACGCAGATTTCCAGAAAGAATCGAGTTCCAGCTGGATGGCTGGATATGAAATCAGATTAAGTGTCTTTTGCGTTTGGCCAGGATACAAAACGTCAATGTAATATATTAATCAATTATTTTTAGGGTATCGAGATTAATCGCATTAGTGGCTTTGTTGTTTAGTGGACCATCTGCTGCCTTTGTAGGGAATGAATTAATTAAACTGAAATAAGAGTTATGGTCGCGAGGTGCTCGTAAAAGCCGAGGAATTGTACAGCCATCCAACGTATATGTGGAGAACCGCCTTACCAAGATGAGCTGTTGAAGATTGTCCATCTGTCTCGGATGTAAAAGTACCCGAAACCGGTTGTAGTCGGAGGGCTAAAAAAAGTATTTCAGTTACATGGTAGGTGTTGAGATATTTCATGAAGATACCAGCAAGTTCAGAGAGTATTGAATGATGAGAGATTCTCAATAGTGTCGTAAGAGAATGGCCGTTTTGGAATGAATATTGTGCCCAGATAAATGTAAAGCTTTATTGGTTTTTAATGCCTTTTGAAATAGCGAAAAAATGAAAATTACATTTTTGGACGTACCTACGTCTCTCTCTCTCTCTCTCTCTCTCTCTCTCTCTCTCTCTCTCTCTCTCTCTCTATATATATATATATATATATATATATATATATATATATATAGAGGACACACACACGTACGTTAATATTTGTCTTTGTAATGATTCTTACATCAACTCAGCATTAAGTACGTGAATTAAAAATAATATGTATCTGATAAAATTGATTATAAAAGCTAAAATAATACCCTTATTTTCGACTTCCATGAAGTACTGGTATAACGTTTTGATAGTATAGCGTTTTGTTTGGACAATAAAAGGATACTCGCGTGTATTAAGTCGTAGATACCAACATTCTGCTTATCCTGAAGAAAGAAATAGAAACAGTTTCATCAGATTCTTTTGTCTTGACACAGGAATAATTGCCTACATTAATATAACCCGATGAAGGGTATATATTTTCGGTGGATGTATTAATTGCCTGCCATTCCTTCTACGTTTTCCTCATGGTGCATTGCTACGTTATCGACACAGGATAATGGTTGAAAGTCAGTTCATTGGCAAACGCAGATCAGTGAGCAAGGAGTGAAGCAACTCGAGTCCATCAATAACACCGGATGCTAGATTGGCTGTCACGCTGGATTAGTTTCACAAAATTTGCCAGAATACCACTGGATATCGCAAGAGGTCGGATAGTCTGGGATGATCCATCTGTGATTGCAATACAGGATATCTCAATTACGTATTGTTTTTATTTAGAAAGTCTTGGCATAGTGAAATGAATCTGACACATTTGATTTTTTGCTAACACACCAATCTAACCGGTGCCTTTCTATTGTACGCTGGCTTCACGATTATTCCCTTAACAAAGACCTTAAATATATTGAATGGCCACACCCTGTTTGGACATCAGGAAGGAGGCGAATTTTAACGATATATTCTCTTTGCTGAACTGTCGCAAGTATTTCAACATTTGTTCTTGAACGGTTGGATCCAACCATCATCAAATTGCAAGTGGGGGCTTTAATTTTTACAGATTTAATTTAGTGAAACAAGTGTCTGTGTCATCTACAACATCCTTCGGCACGTACTATAATAGATTCACATCCACCGTGCATCCGATGTCTAGGCCAGTTCCTTACGACGCTCCTGATTGGCTGTTGATAAGCCAATCACAGGGCTGACAACTCTCTCAAGAGTTCACATAGGCAGGATGTATGTTTCAAATCTCCTGAGGGATACTTTTGAAAGATATCCGCAGGAGATTTGGAACATACATCCAGCCTATGTGAACTCTCGAGAAAAACTCTTACATAGGCTGGATGTATGTTCCAAAACTCCTGAGGGATATGTCTTTCATAAGTATCCCTCAGGAGATTTGGAACATACATTCTGCCTATGTGAATTCTCGAGAGAGACAGTTTCCATCCCTGCGAGTGGCTTATCAGAAGCCAATCAGGAGCTTCGTGAGGGACTGGCCTAGACATCAAACGCACGGTTGATGTGAATCTTCTATAGCTGCACCGTCTTTTTTAAGTCTTTTACCTTCCCTCAGTCTTTCTTTCCAACCTTATTTTAGGATCTCTTCAACTTCCTATTTTTATGGCCTGCAGCGCTGAATGACCGGAGGTGCCTTAGTCTAGGTCTCTTGAAATCATATCGTCACCCGCAACAATTATGATCCCCGTGGGAGGGTAGTGCTGTCAGTGGACCTCATGCAGTGCACTGTATGCATTACTTGAGGTTTTTTGCAGCGTGCCTCCGGCCCCCAGCTGCAACCACTTTCGTCCCTTTTACTGTACCTCCTTTCATATTCTCTTTCTCCATCTTACTGACCACCCTCTCCTAACACTTGATTCATAGTGCAATGGCTTTTCAGCTTTCCTCCTGTTACACCTTTCGAACCTTTTACTGCCAATTTCCATTTCAGCGCTGAATGACCTCGTAGGCCCCAGTGCTTGGCCTTTGGCCTAGATTCAATATTCAACTCAACAATTCTGATGCCCTGTTTTCTCATATATGACATATATTCTCTCCCCCCTTTTTCCGTGGCTCAAAAGAACAAAAGTTATCTGTTGTTCTATGGCAGCAGATCCGTACGTCTACACGTGTACTCGCCAATAGGATTAGTCAGCTGGGGCTTATTTTTCCGTGAAATATTGACAGAACATCTACGGTGACGGACGTGTTGACAAGGGCAGCTTTTGTTGTTTACTTGTTTCTTTCCCAGCTGAAGTTGTTTGAGTTGTCGTTGTCTCTTCAGTGCTTAATCCATATTGTCGGTCAGATATGAGGTTTGTGTCAGCAGTAGAACAGAATTTTGTTACGTTCTGCGTCAATTTCCGTTTGTAAATCGAAAAGGTTCCTTTGCTTGGCTACAGTTCCTCGTTGGACGAGTGGTTTTCGCGCTCGGCCACCAATCCGAAGTTCGATTCCCGGCCCGACCAACGCTGGATCAGAGGAATTGATTTCTGGTGATAGAGATTCATTTCTCGATAAAGTGTGGTTCGGATCCCACAATAGGCTGTAGGTCCCGTTGCTAAGCAACAAATTGGCTCCTAGCCACGTAAAAATATCTGATCCCTCGGGCCAGCCCTAGGAGAGCTGTTAATCAGCTCAGTGGTCTGGTTAAACTGAGATATAGTTAACTTTTTTTGCTTGGGTACTCATTACCCAAAGTGCTTGCGCAGTCAACTATTGCTTTCAGTGGGAGTGGGTATTTTGCTTTCAGGTTGGTTTTATAAAGCTAAAGCCTTATTCCACTAGTCTTTTCGTAAAACCTAGAGGGGGGTAATGCAGCTAACTCTTAAAGAGAAAGCATCTTGTAGATTTGTACATATTTGGCCATCCTCTCTGAAGTATTTTCATTGTGTTTAATCCTGTTTCACCGTTAATAGTGTTTACACGTATTTGTTACACAAACATCATAACCTTTCATATATGGAGTATCTTTCATCCTCTGAAATCATTGTTCGTACTTTTCCTGACATTAAATAGATAAAAAAAAAAGACATCACTGAAGTGATATTCGATTTATAAAGGAAAATTTAATGTTTGATGTTTTTTTATTTTATACTCTAAGGTATTTTTTAGGATTCACACAAAATATGATGTTAATAATCTTAGAATTGCGTAAATATATCTATGACTACATCGGAAACTATAGATACAAAAAACCATATATATCCAAAACGTACTTTTCCATTTTCAGGGTGGCCATTTACAATTTCGGCTGTTGGAAAAAAAAAAAAAAAGCTCACGTATGCACGCTGAGCACCCATTTTGTAAATTTCTCTGAGCAAGATTCGGTCAAACTAGATTGCGATGTTGTATTTCTAATTAAGGAACCGTTTTATACTTCAAGAATATTTTCCGAAGCTATTGGTACCGATTTTTTTTTTTGCTCTTCAAACTGGATAAATTAAAGATCGTAGAGTTCAGTGCCTACTAAAGTTCGTCTTCGCTTTTCCAGTCGGTTTTAGTGTGAGTAACAGTTTCCCCAATTCAAGTATATTGATGTATGTAAAATATTGACTATATATTTGTTGATTTTGTACTTAAATTACATATATTGTATCTGTATTGAATTGTAAAATAAAATTTGAAATGTAATTTTTAAATAAACGTGAAAAAACTATTTTTTTTTTTTAAAGACCAAATTAGCCACATCACTAGGGCTTCTTGTAGAGCAGTGTTTTTTTTTTAATCTCCATCTATAACCAGACTTCATTTTATCGTTAAATCTATGGATTTTACGTAGAGTTGGCTTTGTTTTTATTCATCCATGATGTTGTTTTGTATGAAATTTAAAGCAGCCACGAACGTTTGTTTTTTCCGTCTTTAGTCCGGTTGAGGGTGAAACTTGTGTTGTAACCAACGAGGACTCTCATTCTCTCTCTTTTTTTTTTTTTCTTTATTATTACCAACGAAGAAGACTCATCCTTTTTTTTTTTTTTTTTTTTTTTTTTTTTTTTTTTTTTTTTTTTTTTTTTTTTTTTTTTTTTTTTTTTTTTTTTTGTAACCCGTGTCTTCCATGCTCTCTTCGCCTGCTCTTTCCTCCACGTCCTTTGATTCCTTTTACATTTTCTACTACTTTCCTCATTCTCTCTTCCTTCATCTCAGTATATCCTTTCCAGATGTGAGAGAAGGAAGTAGAAGAATGTATACCACTGTTCATGCAGAACCCAGCCACATCATTTTTTATCCATTCTTTGTGTTTATGCATATACATTCGTCGAATGGACACCAAGAACGTTCTATTATGAATTTTATATTTTATATATATATATATATTATCTATATATATATATAATGTAATAATTATGTATATAGGTTGTTTTCCATTTATAAACAAGATAATTCAAACACACAAAAAGTTTTATTTTTTAATATCTGGGTCTCTAGAGAGTTGTCATGAAATGTTTAGCAAGAACGTACTTCCACTTTATTGGGATTAGCGTTTATTCCCTAGAGTTATAGTAATGATTCGGTATCTTACAGTCTTGACTTCAAGGATACTCGGTAGAAAAGGAAGGAAGATCGGCAGGATACCCTCCTGCGCGTTTCATTGACGACGTTCCTCGAGGAGCTTAGAGTAACGAGTTCGGAATGACCTCATTTGTGAAACCGATTGCATTTGAAAACGACCTAATAAGAAGAGATGAGGATAACGAATGAATGAGCCGCGGATGAAAACGGCACCTCCAGATCTGGGAGGGGGAAGGGGGGGTGGCCAATGAGCGACCTTGATCAACCGGCGTGGATGACTCAGGGATTAGGCCTCTCCTTTTGCACGTCTTAGAACGACCTTTGTTGGGGCGAGCTGACCTCATATCCAACTCTCTCTCTCTCTCTCTCTCTCTCTCTCTCTCTCTCTCTCCTCTCGCTCATCTCTCTCTCTCTCTCTAGGCATCAGAGTTTTCAATTAGGAACATTCCTGCAAAAGGACTGTGAGCTGCAGCGATGAACTTGTGCGAAGTATCTTTTTAGAGGGAAAATTCGTTTAGTAATTAAAGAGTAAATTTATGAACGTAATAAGGCAGATTTATAATTAAAAGTGCTCTTGGTCGATCGTTCGTGTTCGGGCACAAAGGTATTTTATGTTTGTGTGTGTGTGTATATATATATATATATATATATATATATATATATATATATATATATATATATATATATTATAACTCTTTAGTAATTAAAGAGTAAATTTATGAACGTTAATAAGGCAGATTTTATAATTAAAAGTGCTCTTGGTCGATCGTTCGTGTTCGGGCACAAAGGTATTTTATGTTTGTGTGTATATATATTATATATATATATAATATATATATATATATATATATATATATATATATATATACACACAAACATAAAATACCTTTTTGCCCGAACACGAACGATCGACCAAGAGCACTTTTAATTATAAAATCTGCCTTATTAACGTTCATAAATTTACTCTTTAATTACTAAACGAAATTTTCCCTCTAAAAAGATACTTCGCACAAGTTCATCGCTGCAGCTCACAGTCCTTTTGCAGGAATGTTCTAATTGAAAAATCAGATTGCTATATTGAAAACTGAGAGCCATGAGAGAGAGAGAGAGAGGAGAGAGAGAGAGAGAGAGAGAGAGAGTTGGATATGAGGTCAGCTCGCCCCAACAAAGGTCGTTCTAAGACGTGCAAAAGGAGAGGCCTAATCCCTGAGTCATCCTCGCCGGTTGATCAAGGTCGCTCATTGGCCACCCCACCTCCCCCCTCCCGGATCTGGAGGTGCCGTTTTCACCCGCGGCTCATTCATTCCGTATCCTCAGCTCTTCTTATTAGGTCGTTTTCAAATCCAATCGGTTTCACAAATGAGGTCATTCCGAACTCGTTACTCTAAGCTCCTCGAGGAACGTCGTCAATGAAACGCGCAGGAGGGTATCCTGCCGATCTTCCTTCCTTTTCTACCGAGTATCCTTGAAGTCAAGACTGTAAGATATCGACTCATTACTATAACTCTAGGGAATAAACGCTAATCCCAATAAAGTGGAAGTACGTTCTTGCTAATCATTTCACGACAACTTCCTTCTCTCTGAAAATGTTTACAGTTCGTACCGTGGTTTTAATTATAATCCGTTTTATAAAATTTATAGCTTTACTCTTAAATTACCATATGAAACATTCTTCTCAAATAAATACTTTAATATTATTTCCTCGTGCAAATGACAGTTTGTTTAAAGGAATGCTATTCATTGTCAAAATTGAAAACCGCGAGAAGTTTTTCTATAAAAAATAATATATATATATATATATATATATATAATATATCAGGTCAGCACGTGTCATATATATATATATATATATATATATATATATATATATATATATATATATGACACGTGCTGACCTGATATTCTATAGAAAAACTTCTCGCGGTTTTCAATTTTGACAATGAATAGCATTCCTTTAAACAAACTGTCATTTGCACGAGGAAATAATATTAAAGTATTTATTTGAGAAGAATGTTTCATATGGTAATTTAAGAGTAAAGCTATAGATTTTAATAAAACGGATTATAATTAAAACCACGGTACGAACTGTAAATATTTTCAGAGAGAAGGAAGCTTTCATTATTTTTATACCGGCTAATGATTTTTGCTGGTATTTGTCAGCAGTCTTGAAATAATCAGTAAACATGGTCGTGTATCGCGTTAATTATGGTCAAGGAAAAGTTCAGAGTGGCCATAAAGTCCCAGTACCATTACAAGTATTTATTGCTCAGAACGGTCCTGGGACTTTATGGACACCCTGTATTAAGCAAATTTTAAGCAGCCTATTGCAACTTGGTATATACCTCAATATGTACCTGTTAATGTAGTTAAACATGTCAGTATATTGATAAATAAAGTGAAAAAACAATTGCTCTTACTGTACACAAACAAATTTTAGTCAGTACATAGATATTGTTATAATAAGTTAAATATTATTGATTCAGGTGGCCTATCACTTCTGAATGAAATACGTTATGGCCTTTAACCTTTGAAACAAAAATACCGTGGAAATGTAATCATGCCTGAAAAAGGGCAGCTGTCTTTTCCAATTCTATTCTTATGTAAGTTGCTTAATCTCCACATATCAAAGTGACCTTTATAATTCATAAGGACCCATTTGCTTGAGCAATCTTTTTATAAAATGAAATTCATGTAATTAGTGAGTTTATAATAAAGTTGTTTTTCCAATGCGTACATTATAGCTGAAGTTTCGTATTTTCTTTCAGTTTCCAAAATTGAAATTTGGAAATAATCAACCCACAACCATTCTTGGGAAATTTCCCTCTCTGCTGGTTCAAAATTACCTATGTAATTCATTAGTACCCCTGTGTTTAAGCAGTCTTTTAATTCACTGAAATTTTTTTAATTAGTGAGTTTATTAATGTCTTTTTTTCTAATTTTTACA